>NC_069508.1:98181170-98381170 GCF_027579735.1 Bombina bombina | reverse complement strand
AAGCAAATCAGCCACATGTTTCATTGTGTTGCACATCTGAAGATCCAAACAAATTAGATGACTGTCACATACATATAAATACTTACTGCTCCACTTGGAATCCGAATAGCTTTTACGCATCCGCAGGGTTTACTCAGACTCTCCTGCACAAATACTAGTTCTGCTGACCTGAGACATGATGTTACGTCTATGATCTATGGAAGGAAACAAGCATAATAACTTCATTATTCACCATGACCAGCTAAACACAACCATAGCTTTTGTATCAACTTATCACTTAGGGATTTATCGCATTTGCTTTGCTCCATCAGGAAGAGCACATGATCATTAATGTTCCAAAGATTCAAGCCCCAAGCAGTTAACATATATAGATACATTTACTAACAGTCACTTCATCTTCTGTACTATTCTACACATACCATTCACTAAGGATCACTCTTCTCATGAACAGATTCCATAAATGGTTACAGTGACTGAAGAGATGGTTGGTGAATGTACCCATCAGGCTAGAATCTTAGAATGGTCAATGGAACATAGTCTGCACAGGTAATCACTCCTCTAGGTATCTACAATGGCTCACGTTGTTGTTCTATGTGGCCTATTAACTTAATACTGTAAATAAAATAATATTATTAAGCTTTAAGAAACTGGGACTAGACTTAGCAAAACAGAGGAGTAAAATGATTTGGGAGTACGTATAGATAGCAAGCTGGAAATGTGCAATGCAAGGCAGTGGTTTCTAAGGCTAATAAGATACTAGCATGTATTAAAAGAAATTGATGCAAAGAAAAAAAAATCACTTTGTCGCTGTATAAATCCATGGTAGGATCTCACAATGAGTATGGAGTGCAGTTCTGTGGATCAATTTTAAAAAGCGACACTGCAGGGGGCGGAGCTGACCATTGAAGCAGTAGGAAGCAGCTTACAGGAGCTCCGGCTCCAAAATAACTTATCTGGTGTAAATTCTCTGTTTTTTATAGTTGGGGCATATAATTTTCACTATCCCAGATAAAGTCTTATCCTAGCAAGTTCAAGTTCTACCGAAAAGTCTATCTATCTAACCTCTGTGCTTGGATTGAGCCGCGTAGCTGCTGAGAACAGATACCATAACTGAAATTGCCTAATCATCGGCTTCCAGAGGTTAGACTATTGAATAATACCATTAGAGACCGGACTGGCGAAAATAGAGACTTGTGCTTTTAAAATTGGGATTCTACCTCATAAACAGCGGAGCAGTATTGGAAGATGGAAGCTAGAGAGGCGGCTGAGTGGGAAGCTATACCTATCGTCCCTTCGGCAGGAGTATAATGTCGATCTGTAAAAGGGAGGCAACAGATGAATCCCTGCGACCGATTTACAGAGAGCCCTAGAATAAATTTTCTAACAGGCGAAAACATGGTATCATCAGGCACTACTCCCTTCACATCCCTCAGACAAGCACTGTATTTGAGAGGAACTGTGATTCAAAATGCTAAGTAGCGCCTTTCACAGAGGAAATCAAGCACATATTGCTTCACCACCTTCCAAAGAGGCAAAGTTTGTAAAACCCGAGGTATGAGTGAGGTGGGAGGTGTATTTATAGGCATTTGAGGTTTGGGAAACTTTGCCCCTCCTGGTAGGAATGTATATCCCATATGTTATTAGCTCATGGACACTTGCCACTTACATGAAAGAGAACCCCATTAGATTACCTAACAGCCCAGCATAGGGCAGTGAATGTCAAGAGAAGTATTTGGCAGAAGTCTGAAGTCTTACCAGCAGAGCCATCTTGGAGAGAAAGTCCAGCGACCATAACGCAGAAACCACTACAGCACCAGGTTAGCCATGTTTTCCCTGCCGTACTAGTACAACCAGAAGCAGATCTGAGATAAGTACGGGCATCCGCAAAACAGCTCAAGATCAGCGACGAGAGAGCAAAAGTCGCAAAGTCTACACAAAAGGCTAAGCTCCATTCAGGCGAAGTATCAGGGTTTACACATTAATTCCTACTCTACTCAAGGAGAAACCAGGGGGCATAGGTTGTACCACATTCCAAGCACTACTCAGAGAGGATGGTATTGAGGTGTTGGATTGGCCGCTAATGTATTTACCCCAGCCACCAGACACTACTATACTGATCCCTGATACATGGGAAATTGCTGCCATGTGGATTCCACCCTCCTATAACAGGTTATAGAACTTCTCTATGCTGCTTCTGATACAGAAGAGCAAGACTTCCCAGAGAGGGTTCATAGTCTATTCGCTGCCAAACATAGGAATGAAGAGAACAATCGGAGTGAGTTAACGGCTTTCTAATATATCTCTGTAAGAGCGTAGCTGTGACATTATCTTGCCCAGAGGTTGTTTTTTTCTTTGTACACCCATGTGCTTGTAAATTGGAAGGTTTAGTAACTTGGGAGTGGGCTAACAGCTCTCTAATATATCTCTGTGACAGCGTAGCTGTTATATTAAGTGGTCTGGCCCAGAGGTTGTTTTTTCATTGTTCACCCATGTATTTGTAAACTGGAAGGTTTAGTAACTTATGATGCAGAGTGTTAGATAGATGACGATTATACTCCTGAGATTATATGTAACACTCATAGTCCCTGCTCCCTACAGATATTATACGTCCTTCCTTACGTTTAGTTATACTTATCTATAATAATCCAGGTTTCACTGCAACCGCTTGCTTTTGAATTTTATATGTGCTTAATGTGTAATTTATATGTTTATGGTAATAAGGGAGATAATTGATCTCTAAGCATGGTATTAAAAGGCATAATCTGCTAGCCATATAAGGTGTAAAAATGCCTGAGGTTTAATAAAAACTTAACTGTCTTGAAATAAAGGGCGGGGCTGTGGACTTACCATATGCGGAAAGAAAGAAATTTATCAGACAAGCATAAATTTAGTTTTTTTTCCTAAGATATGGTGAGTTCACGGGATCATCAATTACTGTTGGGAACCAATACCCAAGCTAGAGGACACATATGATTAGGGAGGGAAAAGACAGGTAACCTAAACAGAAGGCACCACCACTTGAAAAACCTTTCTCCCAAAAGAAACCTCAGCTGAGGTAAAAATATCAAATTTGGAAAATTTGGAAAAAGTATGTAGAAAAGACCAAGTTGCAGCCTTACAAATATCCACAGAAGCTTCATCTTTTAAAACCCAAGAAGAGGAGATCGCTCTCATGGAATGACCCGCAATTCCCTCAGGAGGCTACTGAACAGCAGTCCCATAAGCAAAACAAATTATACTTCTCAACCAGAGAGAAAGAGAAGTAACAGAAGCTTTCTGACCTTTACATTTCCCAGTGAAACAAACAAAGAAAGCAGAATACTGGCGAAAATCCTAGTCGCCTGTAAATAAACTTTTAAAGAACGCTCAACATCCAATATGTGCAACAAACGTTCTTTAAGAGAAAAAGAACTAGGACATAGAGAAGGAAAAACAATATCCTGATTCAAATTTCTGCCAAAACCCACGTAAAGAAGGAAACCTAACTTAGTACGAAGAACCACCTTATAGGCATGAAGAATAAGGTAAGACAAATCACACTGCAAAGAGTTCCGACACTCTCCTAGCAGAAGATAATGATAAAGAACAAAAAAAAAACTTCCAAAATAACAACTTAATATCTATGGAATGTAAAAACTCAGTCTGCTGCAAAACTTTAAGAACAAGGTTAAGGCTCCAAGGAGGAGCTATCGACTTAAACACAGGCCTGATTATGACCAGGGCCTGACAAAAAGATTGCACATCTGGCACGTCCGCCAGATGCTTATGTAGCAAAATAGATAATACAGGAAAACTGATCCTTCAGGATACTGACTGACAAACCCTTTTCCAGGCCTTCCTGGAGAAAAGACAAAAATCCCAGGAATCCTGACCCTACTCCCAGAGTAACCCTTGGATTCACACCAATAAAGATATTTACACCATAAAAGGAAAACTTTTCTTTAGTCCTATTCTCTTGACGTTATGGGAAAAAAAAAAAAATTCACCCGTAAAGTCAGAGGAAAATTCTGCCAGACCAAGTCCAAACAAGGACTGACCCTTGAAAGGAAACGCCAGAAGCGTGGATTAGGAGGAAACATAAAATAATGAACCTGCAACTGCAGAACTATAAAGCCTAGGCTGTACCACTAAGCCACAGGTAGGCTTCTTAGCTTACCAAGATTTCAACCACAATGCCCGGCGGGCTAGCACAGCAAGTCATAAAGACAAGGCATTGCTCAAAATGAACAATTTAACCTCCAGCTACTTATTCGTGGATCCGAAGAAGAGCAGCTACCCACCATAGGGATTGAAATTCTCTGAGCCATAGTAGAAAAACTTCCTTCTACTTAGGCACCGTGCATTTCAATGAAGTCAGCGACAGAAAAATCCTTTAAAGAACGGTAGACAGGGAGAAAGGTATCCCTGGCTACTCCTATTCCTGTGAAACTACCCAAATCACATCTAGAAACACTTCCTTATAGGATTGAACATCATAGAAATGATAAAGTTCTCAAAACTTTCAATGGTTGACAACGACAGGAGTATCAATGTCATCCAAGTAGCCAAATCTCCTTTAACAATAGGAGCCATAGTAGAAAAACTTCCTTCTACTTAGGCACCGTGCATTTCAATGAAGTCAGCGACAGAAAAATCCTTTAAAGAACGGTAGACAGGGAGAAAGGTATCCCTGGCTACTCCTATTCCTGTGAAACTACCCAAATCACATCTAGAAACACTTCCTTATAGGATTGAACATCATAGAAATGATAAAGTTCTCAAAACTTTCAATGGTTGACAACGACAGGAGTATCAATGTCATCCAAGTAGCCAAATCTCCTTTAACAATAGACAAGGTGTTCAAGCATACATCTGAAGGAGGTAACTTTGCATCAGATGAATGAATTATATTGTCCAAATCTGAGATTTCACCCTCAGAAACTACCGGCGAATCCTCCACACCAGACTTAGATGAGAGAGCGTCTTCCCTGAAAGAAAGGAAGGGCAGATACCGCTACAGATACCGCAGAAGATACCTGAGCTGCAAAATCTGCAGGCAAAAACACTCCACCAGGAGATTGAGAGGAACCACAGAACACTTGCATGTGATGCCATAGAGGCTTGGGACTTTACAGGAGAAAGCTGTGGCATTGCCTGAACAGCATAAACCTAGTAATTCTCCCATGGGTCAATCTTTGTCTAATTTCTGCTGTTCATATTCCTAGAGTGAGCAACTGGGAAACAGATTTTCTCAGTTGCCAGTCTCTATATCCTGGGGCATGGTCTCTCCATTGGTCTGATGGCCTCTCAGTTGAACAACAAACTTTCCAGGTACTTTGCAAGGTCCAAGTATTTTGTGTATGCTCTAGTAGCTCCTCTGTCCTTTCATCTTGCTTATGTGTTTTCTCTTCTGGTTCTTCTTCCCAAAGTAATATTCAAAATCAGGCAGGAGGAATAGTCAGTAATTCTGATTGCTCCAGCTTGGCCTCGCAGGCTTTGGTGTGCAGATCTGGTTTAGATTTTCAGTTGCCCACCTTGGCCTCTTCCTCTTCGGCCAGACCTCTTGTTTCAACGTCAGTTTTTCTATCTGGATCTCAAGTCTCTAAGCTTGATGGCTTGGAGATTGAACGGTTAGTTCTGAGACAGAGTTTTTTCTGATTCTGTGATTGAGTCTTTGATTCAGGACCGTAAGCCTGTCATGAGGAAAATTGACCATAAGGTTAGGAAAACCTTTATTTCTTGGTGTGTGGATAATGTTTTTTCTTGGCATTCTTTTATAAATCCTAGAATTTTGCAGTTTCTACCGGATGGTCTGGATAAAGGCCTATCTGTCAGTTATTTGAAAGGGCAGATTTCTCCACTTTCAGTTTTATTTCATAGGAAGATTCCTAGTCTTCCATGAGATTCATGGTTTTGTTCAGGTTTTGGTTCATATTAAGCCTGTCATTAAGCTAATTTCTCCACCTTGGAATCTTAATTTGGTGTTGAAAGGTTTGCAGGCTCCTCCGTTTGAGCCCATGCACAAAGTGGATATTAAAGGGACAGTATACACCAATTTTCATTTAACTGCATGTAATAGACGCTACTACAAAGAATAATATGCACAGATACTGATATAAAAATCCAGTATAAAACCAGAAGCAATCTGAAGTCTGTATACATCAATATACATCTTAAACTTTGGGACTTGATTAGGAGTCTGAAAATCTCCACAATGTTATTTAAAAATAAATAAAAAATAAATGTACAATAAATTCACAAAGTGAAATAGAATAAAATAAATGTGAAACACAATAGAGACTCAAAGTTCATTCAATAATGGAAGTATATATCCGTTCCTGAAGGGATCTCCTGAGACAGTACTCTTCAATATAAAAACCGTCACAAATGCTTAGTGGACACCAATCTTTAAGGGCTCTAGAGACCAATAGACAAGGTATTACAGTCCAGAGTTAACCACAGATCCGGATGGATATGGATAGAAGGCAGAAACCAAACCGCTTACCAACCGCAGCCCAGTACCAGTAAGGTATCACTCCGCCCCTGGCGTCACTAGCACGTTTTGACGTATGTATGAGATAATACCTAGAGCCTCTTAAAGATTGGTGTCCACTAAGCATTTGTGACGTTTTTTTAAATAAATTATCTTTTATACTATTGCCAGTGTGAGATACTGTTTGCCTACCAGTATAAAGTAGGTGTGCGCATTATATAGAGCTTGCATTAGCTCTACCAAATGTGAGTAATCATGTGTCCTTATTCACAAGTGTTCACAGCTGTCTGACAGAATTACACTATATTTTCTTTCCTTTCATTTCGAGGAATATATAGAAGAGTACTGTCTCAGGAGATCCCTTCAGGAACGGATATATCCTTCCATTATTGAATGAACTTTGAGTCTCTATTGTTATTTAAAAATAAGCAAAACTATATATTTATACAAAAACACACCCAGATGGGCTTTATAAATGGATCATCTAAAAAACATTTATGCAAAGAAAAATCTAGTGTACAATGTCCCTTTAACCTTCTTTCTTGGAAGGATTTGTTCCTTTTGGCTATTTCTTCTGCTAGAAGAGTTTAAAGGGACAGTCAACACCAGAATTTTTCTTGTTTTTAAAGATAGATAATCCCTTAATTACCAATTCCCCAGTTTTTCATAGCCAACACAGTTATAATTATACACGTTTTACCTCTGTAATTACCTTGTATCTAAGCCTCAGCAGACTGCCCCCTCATTTCAGTGCTTTTGAAAGACTTGCATTTTAGCCAATCAGAGCTGTCTCCATGGTAAATTCACGCTCCATGTTATCTATCTGAAACATGTGAACTAATGCCCTCTAGTGGTGAAAAACTATAAAAATGCATTTAGATTAGAGGCGGCCTTCAATTAGCATATGAACCTCCTAGGTTTAGCTTTCAACTAAGGATACCAAGAGAACAAAGCAAAATTGGTGATACAAGTAAATTGGAAAGTTGTATAAAATGACATGCCCTATTTGAAACATGAAAGTTTTTTTTGGACTTGACTGTCCCTTTAAGAATTATCTGCTCTTTCTTGTGATTCTCCTTATCTTATTTTCTACCAGTATAAGGCAATTTTAACAACAAAATGTGATTATTTTTTTGCCTTAGGTTGTATTCTCAGATACTATTTATTGTGAAATGAGCCTTGAGGTACTATGTTAAAGCTACTAAGGATTTCAGACAAACTTCTAGTTTGTTTGTTCAATTTTCAGGTTCCAAGAGAGGGCAGAAAGCTACTGTTATATCTTTGGGTTCTTGGAAGACAATTCCTGATTCACAAATTCCTAATTCACTAAGTTGGGTCAACCTACACCTAAAAAGATTACAGCTCATTCTACCAGGTCAGTTGCTATTTCTTGGGCATTTAAAGGGACAATAACCCAACATTTCTCTTTCATGATTCAGATAGAGAATACAATTTTAAACAACACTCCGATTTACTTCTATTATCTAATTTGCTTCATTCTTTAGATATCCTTTGTTGAAGAAATAACAATGCACATTGGCGATCACATGAGGCATCTATGTGCAGCCACCAATCAGCAGCTACTGAGCCTATCTAGAAATGCTTTTCAGCAACGGATAACAAGAGAATGTTGCAAATTAGATAATAGAAGTAAATTAGAAAATCATTTAAAATTGCATGCTCTTTCTAAATCACGAAAGAAAAAAATGTGGGTTTCATGTCCCTTTAAGAAAGAGGCATCAGTTGAACAAATTTGCAAAGCAGCTATTTGGTCTTCTTTGCATACTTTTGCTAAATTCTATCATTTTGATGTTTTTGCTTCTTCTGAGGCAGCAGTTCTTGTAAACTGCTGGTGCAATGCCGCCCCCTGCAGATTAACGGCCAATCGGCCGCTAGCAGGGGGTGTCAATCAACCCGATTGTATTCAATCGAGTTGATTTCTGGCGATCCGTATGGAGCTTGATAAATATGGCCCATAAGCTCATAAAACATATTTGTGTCAAAATTGTGTACAAAAGCTCTGAGACAGTTACTCTGCTCTGGCAGGTGAAAGTTTGTTTTGTATTATTATAGCAATTTGTTTACCTTACGTTTATATGTACACAGTTATGGACCGAGGTAGGGCACGTTTACCTGAGGGTGAAGACAGGTTTATGGTGAAATAAGCATAAAGGTTATAATGTGAAACTTCCCTGAATTTCATCTCAAAGTGAAACTAATCCCTCTGTTTTTAAACACACAACATGGATTGGTCTTCAAATGTTTCACAAATGATACAGTAGCTTAATTAACTATGGCGTTGAATGCAGATATTTACAAGTTATAAAAATAATCTTCCTGTTATTGCGCAGCTCACATTATGGCGACTCACCTTCATCTGGAAGCGAGTGTCGGGTTTATCACATCCATAACTGCTCATGGCTTCCGCATAGCTCATTACTGGGAAGGGTATTTCAAGGGGTCCCTTCTCCTCAGGCCATGAATACTGCAAGAGACCCTCTATCAGGCGCTGGATTCCAACCTGGTCCACAAATGACATCTCAATATCTACCTGAAAGGCAAAAGCAAGGTTCTGGTTGCACTGTATACATATGGATACAAACAGCATGCAAATGAAATGAACGATTATATACTTGACTTGGTAACAAAAATAATTGAATTAATTGCACTGCTTTTATACACAGACAGATTAAATAATCTGTACGATATTACATTGTTCATACTATTTTATATCAGCACACCCAAAGACAAGAATTATTATTTTTTTATAACGTTCATCTGTCCTTTACTTTATACATTAAGGCATATTTAGATAACCCCTTTATTTATTTTCTTGCTTCTTCTCTTAGTTTTTAAAGTGTCAGTAAATCTTGGTGTATAAAGTTTAAAATCTAGGCAGGCTCTATTATTGTAATCGCAAATCTTTTGTAATCTTTTCAATAAATTGTTTAAAAATAAAGTTAGAACACTTTAAAATACCAAAAATCAGCGTTCTCAAAGCCCTCACTCGCCGCCCATTCAGCAGCTCCTGATGTGGGAGTATTTTCTCGCAGAAAAGTTCAACTCATAGGAAGGTCTCGACCCGCCCCTGTTCCTCCTATTCAAGCTCGTTCACAAGCTTATGCCTGTCAAGTGATTTTCACCGACAACTGCAAACTGCGTATGCCCTTTACCGGCAAATAATGGTAAAGACTGTATTGCCTGTGCAGCCTGATAATGCGCATGCTCCGTAGGCCCCCCAGCTATGCCTGTCAATCAAAGACCGCGCGTCCGGACAGACAAGGAGCAGCACGACCGATAAACAGGGGATTGGCCACAAGAAGGAGCTTGCAAAAAAAATAAATAGAGTAGCAGTTATGGGTGGCCGGCGTATTCTCCCTCAATGTAAGTTTAGCGACCTGTTTTAGATAAGTTAGAAATATTTATTTATTAAGAAATTACACTAGATTGTCTTAGATACATAAGGTATTTAGGAAAATACTATGAAAATTCCTAAGTTTACTGTCCCTTTAAGGTTTTAATTGGTTTCTTATGTGAAGTTTAATAAACCAAGCGTTAGCCTCCTACAGAGTTCAGACCTATTGAACATGCACAGAAATTCTTTTTTTACAGTAAGACACTTTTAAGAAAAAATTGCCTGATTTAGCCTTGAGTCAATAAACAGATAAAAGATGAGACAACTAAAAATATTTAAAAGTAAGCTGGAGATTTAGTAAAATATGAATCTATGTTTGACTATGATAAACATAAAAGGAAATTTATGCTTACCTGATAAATTTATTTCTTTTATGATATGACAAGTCCACGGATTTCATCCTTACTTATGGGATATCGCATCCTGGTCAGCAGGAGGAGGCAAAGAGCGCCACAGCAGAGCTGCATAAATAGCTCCTCCCTTCCTCCCCAGCCCAGTCATTCGACCGAAGTTAGGAAGAGAAAGGAAAAGCCAAGGAGCAGAGGTGACTGAAGTTTAACAAAAATAAAAACCTGTCACTAGAAAAAAAAAAACGACAGGGTGGGCCGTGGACTCGTCATATCGTAAAAGAAATAAATTTATCAGGTAAGCATTTATTTCCTTTTCTTTTACAAGATATGACGAGTCCACGGATTTCATCCTTACTTATGGGATACAATACCAAAACTATAGGACACGGATGAAAGGGAGGGACAAGACAGGAACCTAAACAGAAGGCGCCACTGCTTGAAGAACCTTTCTCCCAAAAACAGCCTCAGACGAGGCAAAAGTATCAAATTTGGAAAATTTGGAAAAAGTGTGAAGAGACGACCAAGTTGCAGCCTTGCAAATCTGTTCAACAGAAGCATCGTTTTTAAATGCCCATGAGGAAGCCACAGCCCTAGTAGAATGAGCCGTAATTCGTTCTGGAGGCTGCTGTCCAGCAGTCTCATATGCAACACGGATGATACTCTTCAGCCAAAAAGAAAGAGAGGTAGCTTTCTGACCCCTACGTTTCCCAGAAAAAACAACAAATAAAGAGGATGTTTGACGAAAATCCTTAGTCGCCTGCAAGTAGAACTTCAAGGCACGGACTACGTCCAAATTATGTAACATACGCTCCTTCGTAGAAGAAGGGTTAGGACACAAGGAAGGAACCACAATTTCCTGATTAATATTCTTATTAGAAACAACCTAAGGAAGAAAACCAGGTTTGGTACGTAACACCAACTTATCCAAATGGAAAATAAGATAAGGAGATTCACATTGTAATGCCGAAAGCTCAGAAACTCTGCTTGCAGAAGAAATTGCAACCAAAAACAAAACTTTCCAAGAAAATAACTTAATATCCATGGAATGCATAGGTTCAAACGGAACCCCTTGAAGAACTTTAAGAACTAAATTCAAACTCCAAGGAGGAGCAATTGGTCTAAACACAGGTCTCATTCTAGTCAGGGCCTGACAAAAAGATTGAACATCTGGAACATCTGCCAGACGCTTGTGTAGCAAAATAGACAAAGCAGAAATCTGCCCTTTCTCCAATCCTTCTTGGAGAAAAGATAAAATCCTGGGAATCCTAATCCTACTCCATGAGTAGCCCTTGGATTCGGACCAATAGATTCGCACCAAAGATACTTACGCCATACCTTATGGTAAATCTTTCTAGTAACAGGCTTGCGTGCCTGAATCAAGGTATAAATGACCTCATCAGAGAACCCCCGCTTAGATAAAATCAAGCGTTCAATCTCCAAGCAGTCAGCTGCAGAGAAATTAGATTCGGATGATGGAAGGGTCCCTGAATGAAACATCTGTCTGCTCAAAATATCTGCCTCCCAGTTTTCTACTCCTGGGATGTAGATTGCTGACAGATAACAAGAGTGAGCCTCTGCCCACCGAATTATCTTGGATACTTCTGTCATTGCCAAGGAACTCCTTGTTCCTCCCTGATGATTGATGTAAGCCACAGTCGTGATGTTGTCCGACTGAAATCGGATGAACTTTGCCGAAGCCAACTGAGGCCAAGCCTGAAGAGCATTGAATATTGCCCTCAACTCCAGGATATTGATTGGAAGTAGAGACTCTGACCGAGTCCACACACCCTGAGCCTTCAGGGAATTCCAGACTGCACCCCATCCTAGTAGACTGGCGTCCGTCGTCACTATCACCCATGAGGGTCTGCGGAAGCACGTCCCTTGGGACAGATGATACTGTGACAACCACCAAAGAAGAGAGTCTCTTGTCTCCTGATCCAGATCCATCTGAGGAGACAAATTTGCATAATCTCCATTCCACTGTCTGAGCATACTCAGTTGTAGAGGTCTGAGATGAAAATGAGCAAACGGAATGATATCCATTGCCGCCACCATCAATCCAATTACCTCCATGCACTGAGCCACTGATGGCCGAAGATTGGACTGAAGGGCTCGGCATGTATTCAGAATCTTTAACCTTCTGACTTCCGTCAAGAAGATTTTCATGGATACAGAGTCTATTAGAGTTCCCAAGAAAGGAACCCTTGTCTGTGGAATTAGTGAACTCTTTTCTAGGTTCACCTTCCACCCGTGAGTCCTTAGAAAGGACAGGACCATGTTGGTATGAGACTTTGTCAGTTGATAAGACGACGCCTGGATCAGAATATCATCTAGATAAGGCGCCACTGCAATGCCCCGAGGACTGAGAACGATGTAATAGTTCAAATAAGACCGCCAAATCAACTAAGAGCAGTATGTTTGAAAAAGGCTGCAGGTTACAGCCGAAACGCGTCTCATATTGCCCTAAGGAAGGAGAGAATAACAATTTCTACAAATCCATTCTAATCCTGACATCCGAATACAGCATCTAATAAAGAAAAAGATCATTTCGATCTGGCAGGACAGACAGAGGGAACGTAGCCAAGCGGAAGCTAAACTAAAGCAGCTAAACAGAAAGTTCCAGCTTGATCCCCGGACGTACCCTAGCCTGCACAGAAGATACATTGGATCATTTCAAAAAATTACGGCCATAACAGACGGTAACAGGATCACACTGTGATCAGAAGGAAGCACTATTTGCTGGATCCTAGGACGTACAGCGGCCGGTATTCTTGTCACAAGCATCATACACTGCAAATAACCAACGGTAAATGATCTTAAAGTAAACTGAACACACTAAAGAATAAAGGTGATCACTATACCGGTATAGTAGGCAGAATCGTTCAGTCCCAACCCTCACAGCTTTGATATAAGGTACCTTACAAAATCGTAAACAAGTCCCGGGCAAATGACTTGCTAAATACTAAACAACTATACACATAAGAAACCGTTGTAGTTAATAGCAAATGCAGAATATCGGAGGCGATACTAAAAGATTCTATATGAAACTTAATGTTATGTATATGTTGTTTTCCTAAACCTAAGCCTTAACCTTCTGTCCATTATAATCATTATTTTTAAGCAGACAGAATATATAAATTAAGGAAAATAGATTCCAAGCAGATCGAACAATTAAACATACACATATAGTCATCCACCTTAAGAACCACTCAGCTACATACGGTAACTAAATTTGAGGCTATCTTTAGAGTAATTGTTTTACCCGGATTGTTTATTTAATTATTTTTATTCATCCAATTTTATTATATCAATCATTTTATGTTATTTGTCCACTTTTTAAAATTATCAAATGACAATGTCAAATACGATATTTATTTAGGGTATAAGTCTCTTATTGTAATTGTATATACATGCATGTTGTCTGATTTTTTTCTGTAACTTATGTTCGTTTTTCAATTACTAGTAAAAATATTTTATTTTATACATATTGCTCAGAGTACCTGTTATTTATATTGTATGAGTATTTTCCCAATTATATTTATTTTCTAACCCCTATTCGATCTCAGTATCAAATCATTACTCAGCGTCAGAATAAATACATAAGTAAAATACATACCTCTATTTATATATATATATATTTCTATTTTGATAAATTTAATTTTATATTTCTTCTAACTACCCCAGGCAAATTCAGACTAAGGTTTCTTCTTACCCAGAAAAACCTCAGGCGCACTCAAAGAACATTTTTTCCCAGTTGATAAGACGACGCCTGGATCAGGATATCATCCAGATAAGGCGCCACTGCAATGCCCCGCGGTCTGAGAACCGCCAGCAGAGACCCTAGAACCTTCGTGAAGATCCTGGGTGCCGTGGCCAGCCCGAAAGGAAGAGCCACAAACTGAAAATGTTTGTCCAGGAAGGCAAACCGTAGATTTGAAGATATGCATCCTTTAATTCCACGGTAGTCATATATTGACCCTCCTGGATCAATGGAAGAATTGTCCGAATAGTCTCCATCTTGAAAGATGGAACTCTGAGAAACTTGTTTAGACTCTTGAGATCTAAAATGAGGCGGAACGTTCCCTCTTTTTTGGGAACCACAAAAAGATTTGAGTAAAATCCCTGCCCCTGTTCCTGTATTGGAACGGGACAAATTACTCCCATGGTGAACAGGTCTTCTACACAACGTAAGAACTCCTCTCTTTTTGTCTGGTCTACAGACAATCGTGAAAGAAGAAACCTTCCCCTTGGGAAGGAATTTTTGAACTCCAACTGATACCCTTGAGACACGATTTATAGTGTCCAGGGATCCTGCACATCTCTTATCCAAGCCTGGACAAAGAGAGAAAGTTTGCCCCCTACTAGATCCGGTCCCGGATCAGGGGCCGCCCCTTCATGCTGTCTTGGTAGCAGCGGCAGGCTTCTTAAGTTGTTTACCTTTGTTCCAACCCTGGTTAGGTTTCCAGGTGGGTTTGGCTTGAGAAAAATTACCTTCCTGTTTAACAGAAGAGGAAGAGAGGATTCCCTTAAAGTTTCGAAAGGAACGAAAATTACTTTGTCGTCCCCTTTGTTTAGCTGTTTTATCCTGAGGAAGGAGGTGACCTTTACCTCCCGTAAGGTCAGAAATGATCTCCTTCAAGTCAGGCCCAAACAGGGTCTTACCCTTGAAAGGAATTGCCAAGAGCTTTGATTTAGAGGACACATCGGCAGACCAAGATTTTAACCATAAGGCTCTGTGCGCTAAAATGGAAAATCCTGAATTCTTAGCCGCCAATTTGGCGATCTGAAAGGCGGCATCTGTAATAAAATAATTAGCCAGCTTAAGGGCCTTAATTCTATCCATTATTTCTTCTAAAGGAGTCTCAGTCTTAAGGGACTCTTCTAGAGCGTCAAACCAAAAGGCAGCCGCAGTTGTGACTGTTACAATGCAGGCCGTCGGTTGTAATAGAAACCCATGATGAATATAAAGCTTTTTTAGAAGACCCTCCAACTTTTTATCCATATGTTCTTTGAAAGCACAACTGTCCTCAATAGGGATAGTCGTACGCTTAGCCAGGGTAGAGATAGCTCCCTCCACCTTAGGGACCGTCTGCCAAGAGTCCCGAACGGTGTCAGCTATAGGATACATTTTCCTAAACATAGGGGAAGGGGAGAACGGGATACCCGGTCTCTCCCATTCCCTTGTGATAATTTCCGAAATTCTCTTAGGAACCGGAAACACATCGGAATAAAAAGGGACCTCTAAGTATTTGTCCATCTTACTTAATTTCTCTGGAGGAACCACAATAGAGTCACAGTCGTCCAGAGTCACCAAAACCTCTCGTAGCAACATGCGGAGGTGTTCAAGTTTAAATTTGAAGGACATGACGTCCGAGTCTGTCTGGGGTAATGCACTTCCTGAGTCAGACAGTTCCCCCTCAGACAGGGCCTCCCTACCCCCCAATTCAGAGCCCTGGGAAGGTATATCAGAGATAGCTATTAAGGCATCAGAGGTTTCAGGAACCACGTGGGTCTCTGTCCTGCTGCGCTTACCCTGTAACACTGGCAACTTAAAACTTCTGTAAGAGTGGATGACATAACTGCAGCCATATCCTGCAGAGTAAATGAAGCAGACGCCATTGAAGACCATGGCGTTACCTGCGCGGGCGTTAAAGGCTGTGACGCTTGGGGAGAAAAATGCGGCATACCCTGAATTTCATCAGTCTGAGGACATTCATTAGATATATCTTTATTAAAGAAAAAATGTTCCTTACACTGTAAGGCCCTCTCAATACATGGGGGACAAAGTGTAACAGGGGGTTCCACAATGGCATCTAAACACATGGGACATGTACTTTGCTCAATATCATCCATGTTAACAAACTGTGGTAACAGACAAGCAAACTTGGTCGAGTCACAGAAACAGAAATACTAATAAAGACTATAATACTGTGTCTTTAAATATTCCCTCTCCGCTAACCCTCTTTATAGGTAACATTTAGAGAAAAGTTCTTAGTTATCTTATCCACACTCCGTATGTCGTTAGACTAACTGGCCAAAAAAAGATAAGAAAAACAACAGACACCTCGCCGCAGCTCCACTGCGGCTCCTACCTGTCTCCCTGTGCTCGACCCGATCACCCCTCGTACAGCGCTCCTAAGTCCACTTGTATATTTTATTCACAACAAGTGAACTTAAGAGCCGTGAGGAACGCTGCCAGACATAACAAATGGAGAAGTAACTGCGCGGAAGTACGCGAACATCGAGCCCCGCCCATCGTGGGCGTAAACACAAACTCCTCAAAAAACGCCATTTACCGAAGCCTATTATGAAGTTAAAAACAAACATGACCTCCGGTAAAGTACCCCAGCGTCAGCCTGATAAGCCCATATTGTCACCGCAACCAGCCACATATTATACAGTGTGTAGCCCATCATACCCCAACACTTCATAGTCTCTCTCAGAACGTTAGGGGAATAAATGTATGTTAGATCTCATACTCTAGTACCTAGATGAGGCGTAACATATTGTAGCAGGGAAGTCCTTAATACACATGACCCCTGACACAGTCAAATCTGGGATATGCTGCAGAGCCCCAAAAATAAAATAAACTCCACCTACCTCCATGCTGAGGAACAGCATGAAAACTCACAGTGTCAAGAGGTCCACTCTTCCTCCTGAGGTCCTGTGAAGATAGAGGGGTCTTAGTTAAATTTCTCTAAGACTAGCACATCAGAGCAGCACAATAATGAGAGGCACAGCAAGGCTAAAACCCCACCAGTTCCCATAGCCATGAGGCTATAACTTGCAGTGGCTGCTCTATAGTAAAAACAGTACACATTGTCACCATTTAAAAATAAAAAACTCCTGATTGAAGAATCTAAACTAAACACCTCACTTTACCTCTTCCTATCACTAACACAGGCAAAGAGAATGACTGGGTTGGGGAGGAAGGGAGGAGCTATTTATGCAGCTCTGCTGTGGAGCTCTTTGCCTTCTGCTGACCAGGAGGCGATATCCCATAAGTAAGGATGAAATCCGTGGACTCGTCATATCTTGTAAAAGAAAGATGATTTTATCACTTTCTGTTATATTTTAAAAGAGTCTTAGTTACAAATAAGGATCAAAGGTTTTAATTTTGTATATAGATATTTTCCTGGTGCTCACTTTCTCTACCTACAGTTTTTTTTTGGCATTGTGTCTAAAACAATATAGCATGACATGAAATGTGAACCGTCATGCAATTCTGAGCAAGAATCTAGAATCTGGAATGGACTGAGTAAAGTCAGAGATATGAAAAAGAGAAAGCAGTGGTAACTGGCACCATCTAGAAAGAATTACCCATTTGTAACAGTAAGAATATGAGGTTAATACCTTTGCTATTGGGAATTTCAAAGGAAAAACTCACCCAAAGTACCAGAGAATTTTTAGCATTTTTGCTATCAATTCAATTTTTTTTTTATTCAAGCCCATTTCATACCACTCTTTGGCCGCCAAATACAATCATATTAAAAAAAAACACATTAACTTTTTTACAAACTTTGGGTTTCTCACTGAAATTATTTACACACAACTACTACTACTACAGTCATAAGACAAGTGGTTGCAAAAGCTTGTCTGGGGTCCCCTTGTTCAGAAACGGCAGACATGCATGGCTTTGCAATTATTTTTTGTCAATTAAAAGGCCATTAATTGCAGCTGCACACCATACTTCTGAAATGAATCAGGTAGCTTGTAAGGTAAATTTTTACTGTAGTGTAGAGATTACACTACCACCTGTCACTCTCTGTAACTATCAGCGATCTGCCTTCATATGGTAAGGGAGCACAATCAGTACTTCCTTACCATATGAAGGCAGATGCCTTCTGCCGCCAGCTGCGGTCTCCGCTGTCTAAGCTGACAGTGGGGATCACAACATGCGACTCTGTGTTGGACATAGGTACTATGTCAACACAGTACGCTGGGGATGTACTGTGTGACGTAGTACTTATGCCCAAATGGTGCAAGGGGTTAAGAAACCTTTCATGATTAAGACAGTGCATGCAATTCTCAGAAAGTTTCCAATTTATATTATCATTTTTTTTGTTCTCTTGGTATGTTTTTCTGAAGAGTAAATATAGTTAGGCTCATAGTACACCAGGACAGTGACCATGTGTTTAGCACTCAATGGCAGCAGTGTTTGCACCAATATATCATTATGCAAAGACTACTGCTAAAAACAAACCATACTAAAAGAACAAAACAAATTTGATAATAGAAATAGTATACATTTGTTTTCATTTCCTGGCCTTCAATAAAAGATGACTATCATAGTCATAAAAATGTTGTGGCAATGCAGGATTAGGGATTCAAGTAGTAAATTGCTTAAGTTAAAAGGTAATTGGCACAAGAATGGTAGGAGACAGAAGATTGAGTGGTTAACCCACAAAGTGGGGCAATGAGAAACACTGACTGTGATTGAAGTCCAGTCTAAACAAGTTCTCAAAACTCATTGTTTAGCAACAATAACCCTGAGCAGAGTGGGTCTGCATTACTAATTTGTTTCATAATTGTGTACTCCAAGCTGAAGTTCTTACTCAATTTTTAGCATTGCTGTTTGGGTAAATGTTAAATGGACACAAAACACAAATTTTCTTTCATGATTCCGGTAGAGCAGGCAATTTTAAGCAACATTCTTATTTACTCCTTTTATCAATATATTATGTTCTCTTGCTATCTTTATTTGAAAAGGTAGGAATGTAAAGCTTAA
Organism: Bombina bombina; assembly: GCF_027579735.1. Taxonomy (NCBI): domain Eukaryota; kingdom Metazoa; phylum Chordata; class Amphibia; order Anura; family Bombinatoridae; genus Bombina; species Bombina bombina. The sequence continues at coordinate 98,362,205 of NC_069508.1, read as the reverse complement.
GAGCTGGCCCATTTTTGATTCGGCACCTGGGTAGCGCTTGCTGATTTGTGGCTACATTTAGCCACCAATCAGCAAGTGCTACCCAGAGGTCTGAACCAAAAATGGGCCGGACCTTAAACTTTAAATTCCTGCTTTTCAAATATAGATACTAAGAGAACAAGGAAAAATGGATAATAGGAGTAAAATAGAAAGTTGCTTAAAATTGCATGCACTACCTGAATAATGAAAGAAAAAATTTGGGTTTTGTGTTCCTTTAAGTATAATGTTTAAAGAATCCATCTGTAGGCTTACCTCAGTTTTCTAATCTATATAGTCAATTATACAAGTATGACTAAGTAAGTGCTATGACGCTTTCTTTATTTTTTATAAAGTATAACAAATAAGCCGTAAGCTCACCTAAAAAGAAAGGAGTAAATTGTGAATAAACCGAGGGAAAATAATTTATGCTGATACCGACAAAATACTCGGGATTGTTGACGAACGTCTGTAGTTTTAAATGCGATCATAAGACACGGAACAATAAAAAATCCCCCCTGAGTAAGAGTAAGTAAGGAAGCGGGAGCAATGAGAAACAAGCACACTGAAAATAACTAGTCCTGAAGGTAAGTTACAGAAAATGATATTGGCGCAGACGAATGGGAAGATACAAGTACCTACTGTCTGAGTTACTGTAGCCATAAGGTTAGTCAGTGAGTGTAGAACATAGCTAAAAACACAACGTACTAAAGAAGACATTCAGAACACTGAGGTTAACAAATAGGTTTAGCTTAAATGTTAGGGATGGTGGTACCTGTGTGAATTCTGGTTGTCGTTCTGGTTTTGAACCTTCATCTCGATAGCATCTTGCTACCTGAAAGTATCTGTGGGGGGAAAAAACAATGTTCATAAAATAAGAAGCAAAGCTAAAAAATGCATTAGTCACTACAATATATTAAAATTTAACATCAAATGCTACACCGAAGATAACATAGATTTATTTTTATGCCACGGTCAGTGAGAAAAAAATAAGATAAGATATCCACTTTACATGCAATTGCTCGACTACTATAAATTACATTGAACAAATATGCAGCAGAATACTTCATTTATCGGCCTTTTATCATAAGTTTACATTTATATTAAAGGGATATGGAAGACAAAATTAAAGTCTGCTGATTACTTTCGGAATAAAATGTTCTTTTTTGGTCTTTGCAACATTTCAAGAAACTTAACTCTGTTCCTTAAGAGCATATCTAGGTAGGGTCAGGAGCATGCACGTGTTGAGCACAATATGGAAACAGTGTTGGCAACAATATATAGCATTGTTACAAGCATTGCTGAAAATACTGCTGCCATATAGTGCTCAAGACATGTACAATTATGGACCTACCTAAATATGCTCTTACGGAAAGGAGCTATGTTTCAACAAAGCATAGTAAGACATAAATTTGATAATAAATGTGAATTAGAAAGTTTTGTATTTTTCTAAATTGCTAGTACTACATGAAACATGAATATTACATTTTGACTTCCAAGTCCCATAAAGGGATATGATGAAAAAATTTTCTTTCATGATTCAGACAGATCATGCAATTTTAACCCTTTGGCTGCTAAGCCATTTCCCACCTGGGTGCTAATATTTTTTTTTTTTATTATTAGCTTTGAAAACATTTTTTTTTAACTTTTTTATTTTTTTTTACAGACCCCCCACTGTTGGAAAGGTTAGGCGATTACCTTTCCAACAATGGGTCTTGGGGGTCTGTAGCTGCTTAGATGCCTGAGATACAGGCTTCTAAGCAGCATGCCCCCTCCTCCTATACTTAACATTGTTAAGTAAAAATAAAGTTGCGCGGTGACGTCATCACGTAATTGCGCGTGACGTCACCGCGCATCACGTGAAGCCCCGGCGATGCCTGTCACTCTATAGGCACGATCGCCGGGGTAGGAGCGGATGGGAGCCCCCAGATCTCCCTCAAGGTGGGAGAGTGCTCATGACGGCTCTGAGCCGTCATTAGCACCAGAGTGAGAAACTCTGTGACGGCTCAGAGCCGTCATTAGCACTCAAAGGGTTAAACAACTTTCTAATTTACTGTACTTCTATTATCAAATTGTCTTTGTTTTTTTGGTATCGTTTGTTGAAAAGTAGGATGTAAGCTCAGCAGTGGGCACGTGTCTAGAGCACTATATGGCAACAGTTTTGCAAGAATGTAATCCATTTGCAAGAACACTATATGGCAGCACAATTTCCAGCCATGTAGTGCTCCAGACAACCTACCTAGCATGGGAATTAAGCAAATTAAGCAAATTCGAAACTTTTTTTAAATTGAATCACAAAAGAAAATGTCTGGGTTTCATATCCCTTTAAAGCAGACAATGTTTAGTATAATCACACTGGGTAGAAGCAAGTAGCTTATTTTTCATACTGGTGAAACTGACCTGTCTATGCCTCCAATCATAAGAAGCTGCTTAAATTGCTGTGGGCTCTGAGGCAGAGAGTAAAATTTGCCTGGCTCTCGGCTGGGTACCACAAATTCCTTAGCACCCTGTAAACAAAGAGAAGAGAGCAGTTGTCAGATACGAAATGGAAAAGTATTGTCTTTTCTGTATGAGTATTTAAACTAAATAACATTCCGAAGGCAGAGCATGCCGTGATCTTAAATGTCATTGCAGAAAATGCAGCATGTCTGAAAAAAGAAAGGAACATATGCTGGAACTGTTAGCGCTTTAACAGCACTGCTCCACATAAGGCTGTTCTCCTTAAAAAGCAGTGTGCTCTGACTGCATGGTGTAAGTTTTCCTTAACACAGTACAGCCAGAGCGAAACATTAAAAAAGCTCATCACAAAAAGTGAAAAAAGTTCTGACTCTGGGAATCTCATTTTCAAATTCAGTACAAGCAGTATTAGTGCCCCAGCCTAACTCCTAAAAGTGCACTGTATTTACGTTTACCCCCATGGTCACTTAATGTGTACACTAGACACCTATATGTGGTTACAGTCAAATTAGACACCTGAGCTGCTTACACAATTGAGAAACAGCAGAGCCCAGTCCTGGACCCTGCTTTACCCACAGCTGAGATTGGTGCCCTCAGAACTGTAGCAGATGTACCTCACTCTGCTGTTTCTCAATGAAAACTGCCCCCTTATCTCAGTGCTTCTTACAAACTTGCATTTTAGCCAATTAGTGCTGGTTCATGCATAACTCCCCGAGAGTGAGCACAATGTTATCTATATGGCACACATGAACTAGCAATGTCTGGCTGTGAAAAGCTAATAAAATGCACTGATATGAGAGTTAGCCTGCAGGGACCTAAAAACATGTAGAGATTTCGAGGTTATAAAGTAGAGTAATATAACAATGTTAGTTGTGCAAAGCTGGGGAATGGGTTGTAAAAGTGTTATCTATCTTTTAAAACATTAAAGATATCAAGAAGACTGTCTCTTTAAAGTTAAACACTATAAAATGGCTTTAATCAGTTTCATGTTTGATTTCTTAGAAACAGCTACAAGCGCCCTTGTTTCATTGTGATTCTAGAGAGAAGAGACTTGAGAGGAAGTATCCTTGGTTAAGGGGGCTTGTAAATCTAAGGATGTATAGAAAGCTTTGCAGTATATCTCCAATAAGCCAAAGCACAACAAGGTGAACTAGTATGCTAGTCCTCCTCAAAGAAAGACAAACTACTAGCAACCTCTCAGCATTGATGAAAAAATATGGGCATAATACTTTATAAGGATTATTCTAGAAAGGATACACACAAAAAAACGTCATGAATCAATACGCCGATAAAGAAATCAGCCAAAATAAATATAATAAACAGAAGGATCCTTCTTATAAAATTTCTTTAGTAAAGTTCCAAAAATAGCCTCAAACCAAGTTCGGATACCAACCTAAACAAACTCCGGATTATGTAAACCAACTTTGAAACGAAGAATCAATCCAATGTTTGGCTTTCAAATTTTATTATTTTTCAAGCAAGTCCTGCTCCTCAATGATCTTTCCAGTCACTCATCCTTCTTAATAACAGTATAACAATCAAATTCATAAGGAGGTTGGTCATTTATATAAGAAGATTTTTACAAAAAAATATTCTAGAAAGGATGCAAACTTAAAGGGACACTGAACCCAATTTTTTTCTGCAATGATTTAGATAGAGCATGCAATTTTAAGCAACTTTCTAATTTACTCCTATTATCAATTTTTCTTCATTCTCTTGCTATCTATCGCCTCATTACAAGTTTTGCGTTATGAGGGGTGCGGTGCTAACGAGCAGTTTTTTCTCACCGCTCACTTACATGCAGCGCTGGTATTACCGGTTTTTACAAACCCGGCTTTAAAAGACAAAAAGTGAGCGTAGAGCAAAATTTTGCTCCAAATTTCACTTCAATACCAGCGCTGTTTAAGTCAGCGGTGAGCTGGTGTAACGTGCTCGTGCACGATTTCCCCATAGGAATCAACGGGGAGAGACAGCTGAAAAAAAGTCTAACACCTGCAAAAAAGCAGCGTAAAACTCAGTAACGCAGCCCCATTGATTCCTATGGGGAAAGACATTTTATGTTTATACCTAACATGAACCCCGAGTCTAAACACCCCTAATCTTACACTTATTAACCACTAATCTGCTGCCCCCGACATCGCGGACACCTACATTATTCTTATTAACCCCTAATCTGCCGCTCCGGACATCGCCACCACCTACATTATATTTATTAACCCCTAATCTGCTGCCCCCAACATCGCCGCCACCTACATTATATTTATTAACCCCTAATCTGCCGCCTCCAAGCGGCAGAAGTCTTCATCCAACCGGGCCGAAGTCCTCAACAAAGCCGGGAGAAGTCTTCATCCAAGCCGGGCGAAGTGTTCCTCCAGACGGGCAGAAGTCTTTATCCAGACGGCATCTTCTATCGTCATCCATCCGACGCGGAGCGGCTCCATCTTCAAGACAACCGACGCGGAGGATCCTCTTCATCCGGAGACTTCTTACTGAATGAAGGTACCTTTAAGTGACGTCATCCAAGATGGCGTCCCTTAGATTCCAATTGGCTGATAGAATTCTATCAGCCAATCGGAATTAAGGTAGAAAAAATCCTTGATAGGGCTATTAGATTAGGTGTAATTAGTTTAAATATCTGTAATTAGTTTTTTTCTGTAATTTAGTATTATTTTTTTTGCACTTTAGCTAATTAGTTATATTGTAGCTAGCTTAGGGTTTATTTTATAGGTAAGTATTTAGTTTTAAATAGGAATTATTTAGGTAATGATATTAATATTTATTTAGATTTTTTGTAACTATATTTAAGTAAGGGGGTGTTAGGGTTAGACTTAGGTTTAGGGGTTAATAAATTTAGTATAGCAGCGGCGGCGACGTTGGGGGCGGCAGATTAGGGGTTAATAAGTGTAGGTAGGTGGCGGTGATGTTAGGGGCGGCAGATTAGGGGTTAATAATATTTAACTAGTGTTTGCGAGGCGGGAGTGCGGCAGTTTAGGGATTAATATGTTTATTATAGTGTCTGCGATGTTGGGGGCGTCAGATTTGGGGGTAATAAGTGTAAGTAGGTTGCGATGACATTGGGGGCGGCAGATTAGGGGTTAATAAATATAATGTAGGTGTTGGCGATGTTGGGGGCAGCAGATTAGGGTTTCAGAAATATCATGTAGGTGGCGGCGGTGTCTGGAGCGGCAGATTAGGGGTTAAAAATTTTATTTTAGTGTTTGCGATGCGGGAGGGCCTCGGTTTAGGGGTTAATAGGTAGTTTATGGGTGTTAGTGTACTTTTTAGCACTTTAGTTATGAGTTTTATGTTACGGCGTTGTACCATAAAACTCATAACTACTGACTTTAAAATGTGTTAGGAATCTTGACAGGGTAGGGTGTACCGCTCACTTTTTGGCCTCCCAGGACAGACTCGTAATACCAGCGCTATGGAAGTCCCATAGAAAAAAGACTTTACGAAGTTTACGCAAGTCGTTTTGCGGTAAGGCCAAAAAAGTGTGCGGTGACCTTAAACCTTCAAAACTCGTAATAGCAGCGGTAGTAAAAAAGCAGCGTTAGCACCTGTTAATGCTGCTTTTTAGCTTACCGCAAAACTCGTAATCTAGCCGTTTATTTGAAAAGCAAGAATGTAAGTTTAGAAGCCCATTTTTGGTTCACAACCTTGGTTGTCCTTGCTGATTGGACAGCACCAATAAACAAGGGCTGTCAAGGGTCTAAACCAAAAATTGACTGGCTCCTTAGCTTAGATGCCTTATTTTTCAAATAAAGATAGCAAGAGAACGAAGAAAAATTGATAATAGGAGTAAATTAGAAAGCTGCTTACAATTGCATGCTGTATCTGAATCATGAAAGAAAAAAAAAATGGGTTTAGTGTCCCTTTAAAAGGATAAGAAACCAGAAAAAATATTTTGTGATTCAGAGCAAGCATACAATTTAAAAAAAAACTGTCCAATTGACTTCTATTATCAAATTAGCTTTGTTCTCATAATTTTCATTGTTGAAGAGATACTTAGGTAGGAGTCTGGAGCACTAGATGGCAGGAAATAGTGCTGCCATCTAGTGCTCTTGCAAATGGATAACATTCTTGCAAAACTGCTGCCATATAGTGTTCCTGACAGGTGCACGCCCCTGAGCTTATGTCCCTGCTTTTCAACAAAAGATGCCAAGAGAACAAAGACAATTTGATAATAGAAGTAAATTAGAAAGTTGTTTAAAAGTACATGCTCTATCTGAATCATGAAAGGCATGAATTGGCTCTCTATCTGCTTTGACTTCTCTAACTGCCGCATCATATGCACTCAGGCAACTTGTTTCGGTAAAAAAAAGGCGTATCTTGAACAAAACTACCTACAAGTGAAACTGATTTTTTTTATATTTAGAACGTTTGAAGAGACTGTCAATTTTTACTACTAAAACATCTCAATCTTAGCCAAATGTTTTACATGTTCATTAATGGATGAATAAAGGAAATGTTCCATATGTATACATACCCCTGGAGTTCTCTTGAATAAGGTTGGTGTTTCCACATCCACAAAACCTAAAACAAATAGATGATATCTTTTTTTTTAACTCCCAATGATTAATGTGATCACTGATTATTAGGGCTATAAAGAATTGTACAGTATATATTTTATTTCCAAAAAACAATAGTAAGAATGAGAGAGAGATATTATGCTAAAAACAGGGATGTTACACCTGAAGATGTTTTTTTTTATTATTATCATACTTTTATTAGGGTATCAATTTAACATCAAAAATTTAATTTAAAAAACTTCAGTTCAAAATATTAATTATTCTTCCCACTTTTGTTAACAAAACAACAAAGAAAATGAAACAATAAGCACATTTTATGACAGTCAATGATACATACACTGAGCAGGGTCGGCTCCAAAACAAATGAAATGGGGGGGGCATTTTTTTTCACGAGGGGGCACGCATTTACAAAGCATGTATGGGAGTTGAAATAAGAGCAGACCTACATATTCTGCAGGAAAGTGTAGCTTCTGGCTGGCTTATCCCCCACTATTAACGTTTGGAGAATATGTGCTAAATCACTAGGTAAAAGAATGAAGTCTAAATCCTATGTAGTGCACTAAAACAGAGCCATTAAACTTGAGACCCCCAGTGCAATAGCTCCTTAAAAACAATTCACCCCTTGATCACCATGATCCAAAACCCTTAAACTTATTCTCAAATCTCAATCATGTCCCCTAAACAGCCATGCACCCCAAACCCCCCAATGCAATAAACCCCTTTGTTTGCAATAGCAGTGAGGATACTGGGTTTTCAGGTACTGGTCATTTTGTAGATTAGATTTAGCTATACCTGTTTCGCAATAACTAACAGATATCAGGCTACTTAACCCCTTAATGACCACAGCACTTTTCCATTTTCTGTCCGTTTGGGACCAAGGCTATTTTTACATTTTTGCGGTGTTTGCGTTTAGCTGTAATTTTCCTCTTACTCATTTACTGTACCCACACATATTATATACCGTTTTTCTCGCCATTAAATGGACTTTCTAAAGATACCATTATTTTCATCATATCTTATAATTTACTATAAAAAAAATGATAAAATATGAGGAAAAATGGAAAAAAACACACTTTTTCTAACTTTGACCCCCAAAATCTGTTACACATCTACAACCACTAAAAAACACCCATGCTAAATAGTTTCTAAATTTTGTCCTGAGTTTAGAAATACCCAATGTTTACATGTTCTTTGCTTTTTTTGTAAGTTATAGGGCAATAAATACAAGTAGCACTTTGCTATTTCCAAACCATTTTTTTTCAAAATTAGCGCTAGTTACATTAGAACACTAATATCTTTCAGGAATCCCTGAATATCCCATGACATGTATATATTTTTTTTTAGTAGACATACCAAAGTATTGATCTAGGCCAATTTTGGTATATTTCATACCACCATTTCACCGCCAAATGCGATCAAATACAAAAAATTGTTCACTTTTTCACAAATTTTTTCACAAACTTTCGGTTTCTCACTGAAATTATTTACAAACAGCTTGTGCAATTATGGCATAAATGGTTGTAAATGCTTCTCTGGGATCCCCTTTGTTCAGAAATAGCAGACATATATGGCTTTGGCATTGCTTTTTGGTAATTAGAAGGCCGCTAAATGCCACTGCGCACCACACGTGTATTATGCCCAGCAGTTAAGGGGTTAATTAGGGAGCTTTTAGGGAGCTTGTAGGGTTAATTTTAGCTTTAGTGTAGTGTAGTAGACGACCCCAAGTATTGATCTAGGCCCATTTTGGTATATTTCATGCCACCATTTCACCGCCAAATGCGATCAAATTAAAAAAAACTTTAAATTTTTCACAATTTTAGGTTTCTTACTGAAATCATTTACAAACAGCTTGTGCAATTATGGCACAAATGGTTGTAAATGCTTCTCTGGGATCCCCTTTGTTCAGAAATAGCAGACATATATGACTTTGGCGTTGCTTTCTGGTAATTAGAAGGCCGCTAAATGCTGCTGCGCCTCACACGTGTATTATGGCTAGCAGTGAAGGGGTTAATTAGGGAGTTTGTAGGAAGCTTGCAGGGTTAATTTTAGCTTTAGTGTAGAGATCAGCCTCCCACCTGACACATCCCACCCCCTGATCCCTCCCAAACAGCTCCCTTCCCTCCCCCACCCCACAATTGTCCCCGCCATCTTAAGTACTGGCAGAAAGTCTGCCAGTACTAAAATAAAAGGGTTTTTAAAAATAATAAAAAAATGTTTTAGCATATTTACATATGCTACTGTGTAGGATCCCCCCCTTAGCCCCCAACCTCCCTGATCCCCCCCAAAACTGCTCTCTAACCCTCCCCTCTGCCTTATTGGGGGCCATCTTTGGTACTGGCAGCTGTCTGCCAGTACCCAGTGTGCAAGAAAATATGGGTTTTTTTATTTTTTTCCCCGGTTTTTCTGTAGTGTAGCCCCCCACAGACCAACCCCCACCACCTAACTGATGCGTTTTTTATCTGATTTTGTACATTTTTTTAACCGTTTTTTTTTTATTTTCCTAAACTTTTTTTTCTGTGTGTAGCGGTTCCCACCCGCTCCCTCCCCGTGCACGCGCCCGCCCCCACCCTACCGTGCACGTGCGCGCGTCAGTGCGCGCGTCTGGCATCCCCGCCCACGATCCCGCCCCCCTCCACATCACGAGGGCCATCGATGGCCGCCACCCGCCTCCCGGTTCGGCTCCCACCCACCAACGCACTGTAAGCCACCGATCTCCGGTGCAGAGAGGGCCACAGAGTGGCTCTCTCTGCACCGGATGGCTTAAAAATGTTATTGCAGGATGCCTCCATATCGAGGCATCACTGCAATAACCGGAAAGCAGCTGGAAGCGAGCAGGATCGCTTCCAGCTGCTTTCCACACCGAGGACGTGCAGGGTACGTTCTCAGGCATTAACTGCCTTTTTTTTGAGGACGTACCCTGCACGTCCTCGGTCGTTAAGGGGTTAATACAACCTATGTACTATGAACCTATAAGAATATGATTGTATCATATAAATATAAGTCTATAAATGGCTACCGGCTTCTAGCAACGCCTCAAAAGTGCACTGTGATCCTAAGTCCGGCCTAAGATCACAGTGCACTTTTGAGGTGTCGATAGAAGCCGGTAGCCATTTATAGACTTATATTTATATGATACAATCATATTCTTATCATGGTCCATTGTTTAAGAAAATAAGTAACTCACAATAGCTAGGTAAAATTAATAGGGTTAAAGACAAGTCCAAAAAGTCTCTAATTAACTTCCAATTCCAAATAAGAGGTTAAGACACAGAGCTCCTTGCAGATGCGTGATGCAACCTCACAGTTTGGCAGCTAACTCCGACCCCAGCATGCAGCATTACATAACAAATCATTATTTTATTTATTATTTTTAAAGCATATGATCATATCAATATTTTTGGAGGGGGCACAGCATTCTATTTGGGTGGGCACTGCCCCCCAATGCCCCCCCTTGGAGCCGACCCTGACACTGAGATACCATTTCTTAAAGGGACAGTCTACACCAGAATTTGTATTGTTTTAAAAGATAGATAATCCCATTATTACCCATTCCCCAGTTTTGCATAACCAACACAGTTATAATAATATACTTTTAACCTCTGTGATTATCTTGTATCTAAGCCTCTGCAAACTGCCCCTTTTTTCAGTTCTTTTGACAGACTTGCAGTCTAGCCAATCAGTGCCTTCTCCCAGATTACGTCACGTGCACGAGCACAGTGTTATCTATATGAAATATGTGAACTAACACCCTCTAGTGGTGAAAAACTGTTAAAATGCAATCTGAAAGAGGTGGGCTTCAAGGTCTAAGAAATTAGCATATGAACCTCCTAGGTTAAGCTTTCAACTAAGAATACCAAGAGAACAAAGCAAAATTGGTGATAAAAGTAAATTGGAAAATTGTTTAAAATTACATGCCCTATCTGAATCATGAAAGTTTATTTTGGCCTAGACTGTCCCTTTAATATAATGTTGTCCCAAAAAAAAAAAAAAAAATATATATATATATATATATACACACACACATACATACATATATACTGTACATACACACAGGGCTCAAAATTTCCACTCGCCATTGGCGAATGCAATTTTAACAGTGGCGAGTAAAAGTTAGTCAGTGGATATCTACAAATATTATCTGAAGGAATATTATATAACCATGAAAGGGCATGGGAAGTGATGGTGAACCTTTTTGAGCCTGAGTGCCCAAACTGCATCACAAAAGCAACTTATTTATCTCAAAGTGCCAACAGAGAAATAGACGGAAGGGGGGGGGGGGAGAGAGAGAGAAGGGGAAGAGAGAGAGATAGGGAAAGGGGAAGAAAGAGGAAAAGGGGGAGAGAGAGAGGAAAAAGGGGAGAGAAAGAGAGAGATAGAGAAAAAAAGGGGAGGGAGAGAGATAGAGAGAGAGAATAGGGGAGAGAGAGAGGAAAAGGGGGATGAGAGAGAGAAAATGGTTGGGAGAGAGAGAGGGGGGTAAAGGGGGGAGAGAGAGAGGGGGTAAAGGTGGGGGAGGGAGAGGGAGAAGGGGGAAAGAGTGAGATAGAGAAAAAGGGGGGATGAGAAAGAGAGTGAGGAAAACAGGGGGATAAGAAAGCGAGAGTAAAAAGGGGAGGCAGAGAGATAGAGAGAGGGAAAGGGGGAGAAAGGGAATAGGGGAGAGAGAGATTGAGAAAGAGAGAGGGAAAGGAGGGATAAGAGAGAGAAAATGGTTAGAAGAGAGAGAGAGAAATGGGGAGAGAAAGGGAATGGGGAGAAGGAAAAGGGAGAGAGAGAGAGAGAGAGAGAGAGAGGGAACGGGTGAGAGAGAGAGAGAGAGAGAGAGAGAGAGAGAGAGAGAGAGAGAGAAAGAAAACAGGGGGATAGGAAAAGTGGGGATGACTGAGAGAGAGGGAAGGAGAGAGGGGGACAGAGAGAGAGTGAAAGGGAGAGAGAAAGAAGAGGGAATGAGAGAGAAAGAAAACAGGGAGATAGGAAAAAGGAGAGAGGGAGAGAGATAGGAAAAAGGAGAGAGAGAGATAGAAAAAAGGAGAGAGAGAAAGAGAGAGAGAGATAGGAAAAAGGAGAGAGAGAGAGAGATAGGAAAAAGGAGAGAGAGAGATAGGAAAAAGGAGAGAGAGAGAGAGAGAGAGAGAGAGAGAGAGATAGGAAAAAGGAGAGAGAGAGATAAAAAGAGAGAGAGAGATAGGAAAAAAGGAGAGAGAGAGAGAGAGAGATAGGAAAAAGGAGAGAGAGAGAGAGAGATAGGAAAAAGGAGAGAGATAGGAAAAAGGAGAGAGAGAGAGAGATAGGAAAAAGGAGAGAGAGAGAGAGAGAGAGAGAGAGAGAGAGAGAAACAGGGAGATAGGAAAAAGGAGAAATGGAGAGAGAGTGTCAGGGTTTTTTCCCTGTTGTGTTTGCCATGTGCTGCTGGCAGCCATTTTACTCACCTCTCTTCCTGACTATGGTGCATTGTGGGGGATGCTGCTCAATTCCTGCATGTCCTTTTATGGCAAGACTGATGTGCATCATTCATGTGAGACAGGATGCAGTCTCAGAATTGTGATGTTATCACTTATTATTTAAAGGACCTCTGTTCACTATGCTTTGCCTTTGCGTTGTCTCAGACCTGTTTGCGAGAGTTCCTGTGTTTTACCTGGCTGCCTGACGTCCTTCCTGGTTACTGATCCCTGGCTTGTTCCTGACACTGCTGTTTTCCTTGTTCCTGATTCCGGATCGTCTGACTATTCGCTTTGGCTCCTGACTCGGCTCGTCTGGCTACCAGCTCTGGTTTTGATTCCTGGCTTGTTATTTTTACTTTTTATTATTTTTTGCTATTAATAAAGGTGTGATTATTTTTGCACTTCTCGTCTCAGTCTGATTCCTGGCACCCTGACATTACGCAAAGGCCATTAATCCTGATGGTGCTAATAATCCGCCATTACCTGCCATAATTTCCAGGATGGATGTACAGGATCACCGCTTGGATCAATTTGCACTAGCCCTGCAAACCCTGCTGACTCGCACTGCACATTTGGACCAAAGTGTCCCGCAAGTTATGGCTGCTCCTGTTTCCGCTGCTGCACCTATGCCTACCAGGAGCATGTCCGGTTCTGCACCTCTACCTCAGCGATATGGAGCCGATCCTATTCAGTGTAGAGGGTTTTTGAACCAGGTCGGCATTTACTTTGAGATGTTACCTCAGGCGTTTCCCTCTGACAGAGCTAAGGTGGGATTTCTCATCTCGTTACTCTCTGACACAGCTCTTGCCTGGGCTAATCCCTTGTGAGAGACTAATAAACCTGTGATTTCAAATTACCCTGAATTTGTGGCCTCCATTCGAAGGGTATTTGATGTTCCGGCTCGCTCCTACTCTGCTGCCAAACGACTCATGTCCATTCAGCAAGGTACAAGATCTGTTGCTCAGTATGCTATTGAGTTCCGTACGCTTGCCACAGAGGAAGGTTGGAACAATGAAGCCCTTGTTGCCCCCTTCTTTCATGGGCTCTCTGATGCGATTAAAGACGAAGTTGCTGTCAGAGATTTACCAGAGGATCTCAAGGCATTGGTGTCTTTTTTGATCCTAATTGACATCCGACTCAGAGAGAGGCCCTCTTTCAAGGAGTGCTTGCGGAAGTCTCCTGTTCCGTTGTCTCCTACGTGTTCGTTCCCACCCATGCCTCCCTCTCCTCCCATGCCTCCTGGTCCCGAGTCACCAGGTACTGCTGAGCCGATGCAGCTGGGATTCACGCGTCTCTCCGCGGCGGAGAGGGCCTTTAGGAGGAGGGAGGGGCTCTGCCTCTATTGTGGGTTACAGGGCCACCTTTTGAAGTCTTGTCCTACACGGCCGGGAAACGCTCACACCTAACGTCCTGTCGGGAGCAGACTTTGGGTGGTTTATCCCCGTCCCCGGAACCGCTTAAGGAGAAACCTTTGGTCACAGTTGTCCTATCCTGGGTGGACTCCTCCATAGTCACCCAGGCTCTTGTTGACTCCGGTGCTGCGGGCTATTTCATTGACAGTGCTTTTGTATCAAAGCACTCCATTCCCATTTTGCCTCGATCCGTTCTGCTTGCTATTGAGGCCATTGATGGTAGGCCCCTTCAGCCCGCACTCGTTACTCACGAAACTGCTCCATTGTCCATGGCTGTTGGGGCTCTCCATTTTGAAACCCTCCAGTTCCAGGTGATAAACTCTCCGCATTTTCCTGTTGTTCTGGGTTATCCCTGACTCCAAAAGCACAATCCCAGTCTCGACTGGCGCAGGTCCGAAATTTTGTCGTGGTCTCTGCAATGTATTTCCACTTGTCTTCGGAAACCAGTTAAAGTCTTGTGCACTTCTTCGGTATCTCAATTGCCAGAGGAGTACAGAGAGTTCCTAGACATGTTTGACAAGCTGCGTGCCGGTACGTTGCCTCCTCACAGGTCTTACGATTGTGCCATAGACCTGCAACACGGAGCCATTCCTCCTCGGGGCCGGGTGTACCCTCTGTCTGTTGCAGAGAATTGTGCTATGGAGGAGTATGTTGCCGATGCTCTGTCGCGGGGGATCATCCGTAAATCCTGCTCTCCTGCAGGGGCTGGCTTCTTCTTTGTGAAGAAAAAGGGTGGCGAGTTAAGACCATGTATCAATTATAGGGGTCTTAATCGTCTTACCATTAAGAATGCTTACCCTATTCCGTATATTACAGAACTCTTTGACCGCCTCAAGGGAGCTACGGTCTTTACTAAACTTGATTTGAGAGGAGCGTACAATCTCGTTAGGATTAAGGAGTGCCACAAATGGAAAACAGCATTTAACACCAGGAGCGGCATTATGAGTATCTTGTAATGCCCTTTAGCCTATGTAATGCTCCTGCTGTTTTTCAGGAATTTATTAATGATGTCCTACGAGATATGTTGCAACAGTGTGTTGTGGTGTACTTAGACGACATCCTCATACACTCACCCATACTTGAGGCTCATCGTTCTGATGTTGCACGGGTTCCTCAGAGACTACGTGAGAACGGCCTGTTTTGTAAACTCGAGAAAAACATAATTTATGTAAGAACTTACCTGATAAATTCATTTCTTTCATATTAGCAAGAGTCCATGAGCTAGTGACGTATGGGATATACATTCCTACCAGGAGGGGCAAAGTTTCCCAAACCTCAAAATGCCCATAAATACACCCCTCACCACACCCACAATTCAGTTTAACGAATAGCCAAGAAGTGGGGTGATAAAAAAGTGCGAAAGCATATAAAATAAGGAATTGGAATAATTGTGCTTTATACAAAATCAAAACCACCACAAAAAAAGGGCGGGCCTCATGGACTCTTGCTAATATGAAAGAAATGAATTTATCAGGTAAGTTCTTACATAAATTATGTTTTCTTTCATGTAATTAGCAAGAGTCCATGAGCTAGTGACGTATGGGATAATGATTACCCAAGATGTGGATCTTTCCACACTAGAGTCACTAGAGAGGGAGGGATAAAACAAAGACAGCCAATTCCTGCTGAAAATAATCCACACCCAAAATAAAGTTTAATGAAAAACATAAGCAGAAGATTCAAACTGAAACCGCTGCCTGAAGTACTTTTCTACCAAAAACTGCTTCAGAAGAAGAAAATACATCAAAATGGTAGAATTTAGTAAAAGTATGCAAAGAGGACCAAGTTGCTGCTTCGCAAATCTGATCAACCGAAGCTTCATTCCTAAACGCCCAGGAAGTAGAAACTGACCTAGTAGAATGAGCTGTAATCCTCTGAGGCGGAGTTTTACCCGACTCAACATAGGCAAGATGAATTAAAGATTTCAACCAAGATGCCAAAGAAATGGCAGAAGCTTTCTGGCCTTTTCTAGAACCGGAAAAGATAACAAATAGACTAGAAGTCTTTCAGAAAGATTTAGTAGCTTCAACATAATATTTCAAAGCTCTAACAACATCCAAAGAATACAACGATTTCTCCTTAGAATTCTTAGGATTAGGACATAATGAAGGAACCACAATTTCTCTACTAATGTTGTTGGAATTCACAACTTTAGGTAAAAATTCAAAAGAAGTTCGCAACACCGCCTTATCCTGATGAAAAATCAGAAAAGGAGACTCACAAGAAAGAGCAGATAATTCAGAAACTCTTCTGGCAGAAGAGATGGCCAAAAGGAACAACACTTTCCAAGAAAGTAATTTAATGTCCAATGAATGCATAGGTTCAAATGGAGGAGCTTGAAGAGCCCCCAGAACCAAATTCAAACTCCAAGGAGGAGAAATTGACTTAATGACAGGTTTTATACGAACCAAAGCTTGTACAAAACAATGAATATCAGGAAGAATAGCAATCTTTCTGTGAAAAAGAACAGAAAGAGCAGAGATTTGTCCTTTCAAGGAACTTGCGGACAAACCCTTATCTAAACCATCCTGAAGAAACTGTAATATTCTCGGTATTCTAAAAGAATGCCAAGAAAAATGATGAGAAAGACACCAAGAAATATAAGTCTTCCAGACTCTATAATATATCTCTCTAGATACAGATTTACGAGCCTGTAACATAGTATTAATCACAGAGTCAGAGAAACCTCTTTGACCAAGAATCAAGCGTTCAATCTCCATACCTTTAAATTTAAGGATTTGAGATCCTGATGGAAAAAAGGACCTTGAGACAGAAGGTCTGGTCTTAACGGAAGAGTCCACGGTTGGCAAGAGGCCATCCGGACAAGATCCGCATACCAAAACCTGTGAGGCCATGCCGGAGCTACCAGCAGAACAAATGAGCATTCCTTCAGAATCTTGGAGATTACTCTTGGAAGAAGAACTAGAGGCGGAAAGATATAGGCAGGATGATACTTCCAAGGAAGTGATAATGCATCCACTGCCTCCGCCTGAGGATCCCGGGATCTGGACAGATACCTGGGAAGTTTCTTGTTTAGATGAGACGCCATCAGATCTATTTCTGGAAGTTCCCACATTTGAACAATCTGAAGAAATATCTCTGGGTGAAGAGACCATTCGCCCGGATGCAACGTTTGGCGACTGAGATAATCCGCTTCCCAATTGTCTATACCTGGGATATGAACCGCAGAGATTAGACAGGAGCTGGATTCCGCCCAAACCAAAATTCGAGATACTTCTTTCATAGCCAGAGGACTGTGAGTCCCTCCTTGATGATTGATGTATGCCACAGTTGTGACATTGTCTGTCTGAAAGCAAATGAACGATTCTCTCTTCAGAAGAGGCCAAAACTGAAGAGCTCTGAAAATTGCACGGAGTTCCAAAATATTGATCGTAATCTCACCTCCTGAGATTCCCAAACTCCTTGTGCTGTCAGAGATCCCCACACAGCTCCCCAACCTGTGAGACTTGCATCTGTTGAAATTACAGTCCAGGTCGGAAGCACAAAAGAAGCCCCCTGAATTAAACGATGGTGATCTGTCCACCACGTTAGAGAGTGTCGAACAATCGGTTTTAAAGATATTAATTGAGATATCTTTGTGTAATCCTTGCACCATTGATTCAGCATACAGAGCTGAAGAGGTCGCATGTGAAAACGAGCAAAGGGGATCGCATCCGATGCAGCAGTCATAAGACCTAGAATTTCCATGCATAAGGCTACCGAAGGGAATGATTGTGACTGAAGGTTTTGACAAGCTGAAATCAATTTTAGACGTCTCTTGTCTGTTAAAGACAGAGTCATGGACACTGAATCTATCTGGATACCCAGAAAGGTTACCCATTTCTGAGGAATCAATGAACTTTTTGGTGAATTGATCCTCCAACCATGATCTTGAAGAAACAACACAAGTCGATTCGTATGAGATTCTGCTAAATGTAAAGACTGAGCAAGTACCAAGATATCGTCCAAATAAGGAAATACCACAATACCCTGTTCTCTGATTACAGACAGAAGGGCACCGAGAACCTTTGTAAAAATTCTTGGAGCTGTAGCTAGGCCAAACGGCAGAGCCACAAACTGGTAATGCTTGTCCAGAAAAGAGAATCTCAGGAACTGATAATGATCTGGATGAATCGGAATATGCAGATATGCATCCTGTAAATCTATTGTGGACATATAATGCCCTTGCTGAACAAAAGGCAAGATAGTCCTTACAGTTACCATTTTGAACGTTGGTATCCTTACATAACGATTCAATATTTTTAGATCCAGAACTGGTCTGAAGGAATTCTCCTTCTTTGGTACAATGAAGAGATTTGAATAAAACCCCATCCCCTGTTCCAGAACTGGAACTGGCATAATTACTCCAGCCAACTCTAGATCTGAAACACAATTCAGAAATGCTTGAGCTTTCACTGGATTTACTGGGACACGGGAAAGAAAAAATCTCTTTGCAGGAGGTCTCATCTTGAAACCAATTCTGTACCCTTCTGAAACAATGTTCTGAATCCAAAGATTGTGAACAGATTTGATCCAAATTTCTTTGAAAAAAACGTAACCTGCCCCCTAGCTGAGCTGGAATGAGGGCCGCACCTTCATGTGGACTTAGAAGCAGGCTTTGCCTTTCTAGAAGGCTTGGATTTATTCCAGACTGGAGATGGTTTCCAAACTGAAACTGCTCCTGAGGATGAAGGATCAGGCTTTTGTTCTTTGTTGAAACGAAAGGAACGAAAACGATTATTAGCCCTGTTTTTACCCTTAGATTTTTTATCCTGTGGTAAAAAAGTTCCTTTCCCACCAGTAACAGTTGAGATAATAGAATCCAACTGAGAACCAAATAATTTGTTACCCTGGAAAGAAATGGAAAGAAGAGTTGATTTAGAAGCCATATCAGCATTCCAAGTTTTTTTTTTTTTTTTTTTTAAATCAAAGTTTTTTATTAAGGTATTTGATGATACAATATGCATACAATAACAACATGTAAATCATATTATCAACATAATCTGTCTATGTATTGGATAGTAGAGGGAAAATAACAATACATAAGCCCCCTCATAACTCACATGTCTAAACTCATGGATAAAACTACTAAGGGTTGTAAAATAACATATCCCATATTCAATTCTGTCATACATATTGACTATTCCAGCTATTTTCATTATACCCTACATTTTATTTTATGATTTGAGATTACTATAATACCTCTTAATGTAGTATAACTGCCTAATAGAACGATACTTACAAGAAGAATATTTAGAATAATACCATACAATTACAATTAGTGATGAGAGGTAAATGTTTAGCGCAGAAATAAGACTATATTGTAATGTAACACCTCCCAACCTAAGCCGGGTCACTCTTGTACCCTGAAGATAACACTTTAACTTGGGGAGGGTCTCAACTAACGTTCAAGGTCTCTCTTGGACCCAAACAAAGTTTGAAAATTATTAAAATTAACTGATGACATAACATATAATAAAAGGGAAAAAAAAGACAAACGAAAAGACTCAGGAACCTTCTTTTTCATAGTTGTGAAGAGGAACTACTATAGTGCACGGGTGATATAGGGAATTTAACTCAATGTATCTCTGCTTGGTTAGAAATCCCATGTTTGGTAAATTTAAAATGAACATATAGGCTACCCTGTCTAGGACAAGTGTGAAAACAAGCAAGCTCCAACCTGGGTAAAATAAAAGCAGGCAAGACTAGTATCCCCATAGCAAAATATCATACCTCGAGAGAGGTTAATCTATTAATTGTCCCCAGAGACAAGTAACTGCAGTCTGTCTCTATGAACTCAATGATCTGTATATAGACCCTTTCAGGATGCTAAGAGGAGTCTGCCACGTTTATAACAAACCTAGTCTCGTGTAGAGCAGTGCCCGTTACCAGCACTATATTAACGCTAACTATTTGTGATGCTTCGCCTTATGTGGGTGTGTTAGGGAACTGTCACACAAACACAGGATTATTTTAGTATCCCAAAATTAAATATGTTATATAAACTGGGCAGGTCTGAAATATTATAATACATCTTCTCTTTCTAAACTATCTGATAACTACCCAGTGTCTAGCTGACTATTCATCGTTAGCAATATATAAAACAAATATAACGACTATAGAGGTTTAATATACATTAAATATAGGCTACCTAATTCTTAAGTCTGAGGAGCAGAGCCCCCCCTCCCAGAAGCCAGAAAATGCAATCTGACTCAGCAATCACCCTTCTATATAAAAGATCATGTTCAATATGCTAAGTAAAACCTGTTTATATCATTGAAGACAAACCCACTTCCATATGCTATGCAACCCCTTACTAGCAACCTGTGAACATTATATATAAGGTTACATAAAGGATAATAAGTGGCTTAGCTATTTGAATAATTCAAGAGACCAACATTAATAGTTACCCAAAACTTGTATAACGTAAGCACCAGACATAGTGTTATGTAAAAGCACTAAAAAGGTAGTGTGGCTGTATGTGTAGGTAAAAAATCTTATACAACAAGTATCATTATATTTTCACAAGAGTCAAATATCCTGATGTAGTAACGGGAGAACATGGCCTCCGCTTCACATTGTCCAGAATTAGCCCACTCCTACTCTTGTGTGGCGTTTAAAATATAGATTATTCCCAATTTGATTTGCAATAGAACTGTCTGTCTGGTACTGTAGGACTGGAGAAATGATAAACCTGGTCTAACACAGTTCTCTTGCTGACGACTCCGTGTTGCTGCTGCTTCGTTGCGAGTCATAATCCGGGTCTCCAACAGACTGCAAGTGCTTGTTGTACTCTGACAAACCTACTGCCTGAATGGTCTTAAACCCCTCCTCACCACCGGGGGGACCGGCCGCATCCCGCTCCAACGGATCCGAGGGTAATGGTGCACACTGTATGTCCCATATCGCAGGTGGTAATTGTATAGGCAGCTCCGTGCTCTGAACCCCGGATTGGCTGTACTTTTGATCCATATTGTTTAGTGTCTCACACTGGGTTATTTTTGATGTCCAGTCCAAAGATCTCAAAGGCCAGACTATGCTTGTAATTGCTTCAGGCTCCCCAGAAACTTCCGGAAGTGTGCTCTGTGAGCTCATGGCTTCTCTGCATATGTCGTTAAGCTCAGCAAATCTATGATCTATCAAATGCCCTAAAGCCTCTAATTTGACTCGTAACATGTCCTCCATGTTAATAATGTTATGTGAGATTCCTGTTAGTGAAATAAAGTGTGGCAGATAAATACTGCGCTACTCTGAAAATCTGGGTATCCGAGGGGGAGATACAAGTGTGTAAAAGTGCTGCGGCCTGTTTTCTGAATCAAATCAGATTGAATCTAGCAGGTAGGATCAGAAATATAAGGGTATTATTAATCTCTGTGTTTTCTCCCATGTCAGATTGTGGACTTACATAACCAAATTCTAAGTTATGAAGGAGATATGTAATACGTAGTTATATTCTCTTGAAGAGCTTCACAAAGTTGCTGCTGATCATGGCCGCGGTCAGGACACGCCCCCAGCATTCCAAGTTTTAAGCCATAAAGCTCTTCTAGCTAAAATAGCTAGAGACATAAACCTGACATCAACTCTGATAATATCAAAAATGGCATCACAGATAAAATTATTAGCATGCTGAAGAAGAATAATAATATTATGAGAATCATGATCTGTTACTTGTTGCGCTAAAGTCTCCAACCAAAAAGTTGAAGCTGCAGCAACATCAGCTAATGATATAGCAGGTCTAAGAAGATTACCTGAACACAGAAAAGCTTTTCTTAGAAAGGATTCAATTTTCCTATCTAAAGGATCCTTAAACGAAGTACCATCTGACGTAGGAATAGTAGTACGTTTAGCAAGGGTAGAAATAGCCCCATCAACTTTAGGGATTTTGTCCCAAAATTCTAATCTGTCAGACGGCACAGGATATAATTGCTTAAAACGTTTAGAAAGAGTAAATGAATTACCCAATTTATCCCATTCTCTGGAAATTACTTCAGAAATAGCATTAGGAACAGGAAAATCTTCTGGAATAACCACAGGAGATTTAAATACCTTATCTAAACGTTTAGAATTAGTATCAAGAGGACCAGAATCCTTAAGTAAAGGACGAATAAATTCCATTTTAAATAAATATGAAGATTTATCAGCATCAATCTCTGAGACAGAATCCTCTGAACCAGAAGAGTCATCAGAATCAGAATGATGATGTTCATTTAAAAATTCATCTGTAGAGAGAGAAGTTTTAAAAGATTTTTTATGTTTACTAGAAGGAGAAATAACAGACATAGCCTTCTTGATGGATTCAGAAACAAAATCTCTTATGTTATCAGGAACATTCTGCACCTTAGATGTTGAAGGAACTGCAACAGGCAATGGTACATTACTAAAGGAAATATTATCTGCATTAACAAGTTTGTCATGACAATTAGTACAAACAACAGCCGGAGGAATAGCTACCAAAAGTTTACAGCAGATACACTTAGCTTTGGTAGTTCCAGCACTAGACAGCGATTTTCCTGAAGTATCTTCTGACTCAGATGCAACGTGAGACATCTTGCAATATGTAAGAGAAAAAACAACATATAAAGCAAAATTGATCAAATTCCTTAAATGACAGTTTCAGGAATGGGAAAAAATGCCAATAAACAAGCTTCTAGTAACCAGAAGCAAAGAAAAAATGAGACTGAAATAATGTGGAGACAAAAGCGACGCCCATATTTTTTTAGCGCCAAATAAGACGCCCACATTATTTGGTGCCTAAATGCTTTTTGGCGCCAAAAATGACGCCACATCCGGAACGCCGACATTTTTGGCGCAAAAGGACGTCAAAAAAATGACGCAACTTCCGGCGACACGTATGATGCCGGAAACAGAAAAGATTTTTTGCGCCAAAAAAGTCAGCGCCAAGAATGACGCAATAAAATGAAGCATTTTCAGCCCCCGCGAGCCTAACAGCCCACAGGGAAAAAGAGTCAAATTTTTTAAGGTAAGAAAAAATGATTGATTCAAATGCATTATCCCAAATATGAAACTGACTGTCTGAAAATAAGGAATGTTGAACATCCTGAGTCAAGGCAAATAAATGTTTGAATACATATATTTAGAACTTTATAAATAAAGTGCCCAACCATAGCTTAGAGTGTCACAGAAAATAAGATTTACTTACCCCAGGACACTCATCTACATGTTTGTAGAAAGCCAAACCAGTACTGAAACGAAAATCAGCAGAGGCAATGGTATATAAATAAGAGTATATCGTCGATCTGAAAAGGGAGGTAAGAGATGAATCTCTAAGACCGATAACAGAGAACCTATGAAATAGACCCCGTAGAAGGAGATCACTGCATTCAAATAGGCAATACTCTCCTCACATCCCTCTGACATTCACTGCACGCTGAGAGGAAAACCGGGCTCCAACTTGCTGCGGAGCGCATATCAACGTAGAATCTAGCACAAACTTACTTCACCACCTCCATAGGAGGCACAGTTTGTAAAACTGAATTGTGGGTGTGGTGAGGGGTGTATTTATAGGCATTTTGAGGTTTGGGAAACTTTGCCCCTCCTGGTAGGAATGTATATCCCATACGTCACTAGCTCATGGACTCTTGCTAATTACATGAAAGAAAATCAAAAACCACCACAAAAAGGGTGGGCCTCATGGACTCTTGCTAATATGAAAGAAATGAATTTATCAGGTAAGTTCTTACATAAATTATGTTTTCTTTCATGTAATTAGCAAGAGTCCATGAGCTAGTGACGTATGGGATAATGACTACCCAAGATGTGGATCTTTCCACGCAAGAGTCACTAGAGAGGGAGGGATAAAATAAAGACAGCCAATTCCTGCTGAAAATAATCCACACCCAAAATAAAGTTTAATGAAAACATAAGCAGAAGATTCAAACTGAAACCGCTGCCTGAAGTACTTTTCTACCAAAAACTGCTTCAGAAGAAGAAAATACATCAAAATGGTAGAATTTAGTAAAAGTATGCAAAGAAGACCAAGTTGCTGCTTTGCAAATCTGATCAACCGAAGCTTCATTCCTAAACGCCCAGGAAGTAGAAACTGACCTAGTAGAATGAGCTGTAATCCTTTGAGGCTGAGTTTTACCCGACTCGACATAGGCATGATGAATTAAAGATTTCAACCAAGATGCCAAAGAAATGGCAGAAGCTTTCTGACCTTTTCTGGAACCGGAAAAGATGACAAATAGACTAGAAGTCTTACGGAAAGACTTAGTAGCTTCAACATAATATTTCAAAGCTCTAACAACATCCAAAGAATGCAACGATTTCTCCTTAGAATTCTTAGGATTAGGACATAATGAAGGAACCACAATTTCTCTACTAATGTTGTTGGAATTCACAACCTTAGGTAAAAATTCAAAAGAAGTTCGCAACACCGCCTTATCCTGGTGAAAAATCAGAAAAGGAGATTCACAAGAAAGAGCAGATAATTCAGAGACTCTTCTGGCAGAAGAGATGGCCAAAAGGAACAAAACTTTCCAAGAAAGTAATTTAATATCCAATGAATGCATGGGTTCAAAAGGAGGAGCTTAAAGAGCCCCCAGAACCAAATTCAAACTCCAAGGAGGAGAAATAGACTTAATGACAGGTTTTATACGAACCAAAGCTTGTACAAAACAATGAATATCAGGAAGATTAGCAATCTTTCTGTGAAAAAGAACAGAAAGAGCAGAGATTTGTCCTTTCAAGGAACTTGCGGACAAACCTTTATCTAAACCATCCTGAAGAAACTGTAAAATTCTCGGAATTCTAAAAGAATGCCAGGAAAAATGATGAGAAAGACACCAAGAAATATAAGTCTTCCAGACTCTATAATATATCTCTCTAGATACAGATTTACGAGCCTGTAACATAGTATTAATCACAGAGTCAGAGAAACCTCTTTGACCAAGAATCAAGCGTTCAATCTCCATACCTTTAAATTTAAGGATTTGAGATCCTGATGGAAAAAAGGACCTTGCGACAGAAGGTCTGGTCTTAACGGAAGAGTCCACGGTCGGCAAGAGGCCATCCGAACAAGATCCGCATACCAAAACCTGTGAGGCCATGCTGGAGCTACCAGCAGAACAAACGAGCATTCCTTCAGAATTTTGGAGATTACTTTTGGAAGAAGAACTAGAGGCGGAAAGATATAGGCAGGATGATACTTCCAAGGAAGTGATAATGCATCCACTGCCTCCGCCTGAGGATCCCGGGATCTGGACAGATACCTGGGAAGTTTCTTGTTTAGATGAGAAGCCATCAGATCTATTTCTGGAAGTTCCCACATTTGAACAATCTGAAGAAATACCTCTGGGTGAAGAGACCATTCGCCCGGATGCAAAGTTTGGCGACTGAGATAATCCGCTTCCCAATTGTCTATACCTGGGATATGAACCGCAGAGATTAGACAGGAGCTGGATTCCGCCCAAACCAGAATTCGAGATACTTCTTTCATAGCCAAAGGACTGTGAGTCCTCCCCTGATGATTGATGTATGCCACAGTTGTGACATTGTCTGTCTGAAAACAAATGAACGATTCTCTCTTCAGAAGAGGCCAAGACTGAAGAGCTCTGAAAATTGCACGGAGTTCCAAAATATTGATCGGTAATCTCACCTCCTGAGATTCCCAAACTCCTTGTGCCGTCAGAGACCCCCACACAGCTCCCCAACCTGTAAGACTTGCATCTGTTGAAATTACAGTCCAGGTCGGAAGAACAAAAGAAGCCCCCTGAACTAAACAATGGTGATCTGTCCACCACGTCAGAGAGTGTCGTACAATCGGTTTTAAAGATATTAATTGAGATATTTTTGTGTAATCCCTGCACCATTGGTTCAGCATACAGAGCTGAAGAGGTCGCATGAGAAAACGAGCAAAGGGGATCGCGTCCGATGCAGCAGTCATAAGACCTAGAATTTCCATGCATAAGGCTACCGAAGGGAATGATTGTGACTGAAGGTTTCGACAAGCTGAAATCAATATTAGACGTCTCTTGTCTGTCAAAGACAGAGTCATGGACACTGAATCTATCTGGAAACCCAAAAAGGTTACCAGTGACTGAGGAATCAATGAACTTTTTAGTGAATTGATCCTCCAACCATGATCTTGAAGAAACAACACAAGTCGATTCGTATGAGATTCTGCTAAATGTGAAGACTGAGCAAATACCAAGATATCGTCCAAATAAGGAAATACCACAATACCCTGTTCTCTGATTACAGACAGAAGGGCACCGAGAACCTTTGTAAAAATTCTTGGAGCTGTAGCTAGGCCAAACGGCAGAGCCACAAACTGGTAATGCTTGTCCAGGAAAGAGAATCTCAGAAACTGATAGTGAGCTGGATGAATCGGAATATGCAGATATGCATCCTGTAAATCTATTGTAGACATATAATGCCCTTGCTGAACAAAAGGCAGGATAGTCCTTACAGTTACCATTTTGAATGTTGGTATCCTTACATAACGATTCAATATTTTTAGATCCAGAACTGGTCTGAAGGAATTCTCCTTCTTTGGTACAATGAAGAGATTCAAATAAAACCCCAGCCCCTGTTCCAGAACTGGAACTGGCATAATTACCCCAGCCAACTCTAGATCTGAAACACATTTCAGAAATGCTTGAGCTTTCACTGGGTTTACTGGGACACGGGAAAGAAAAAATCTCTTTGCAGGAGGTCTTATCTTGAAACCAATTCTGTACCCTTCTGAAACAATGTTCTGAATCCAAAGATTGTGAACAGAATTGATCCAAATTTCTTTGAAAAAACGTAATCTGCCCCCTACCAGCTGGGCTGGAATGAGGGCCGCACCTTCATGTGGACTTAGAAGCTGGCTTTGCTTTTCTAGAAGGCTTGGATTTATTCCAGACTGGAGATGGTTTCCAAACTGAAACTGCTCCTGAGGATGAAGGATCAGGCTTTTGTTCTTTGTTGAAACGAAAGGAACGAAAACGATTATTAGCCCTGTTTTTACCCTTAGATTTTTTATCCTGTGGTAAAAAAGTTCCTTTCCCACCAGTAACAGTTGAGATAATAGAATCCAACTGAGAACCAAATAATTTATTACCCTGGAAAGAAAGGGAAAGTAGAGTCGATTTAGAAGACATATCAGCATTCCAAGTTTTAAGCCATAAAGCTCTTCTAGCTAAAATAGCTAGAGACATAAACCTGACATCAACTCTGATAATATAAAAAATGGCATCACAGATAAAATTATTAGCATGTTGAAGAAGAATAATAATATTATGAGAATCATGATCTGTTACTTGTTGCGCTAAAGTTTCCAACCAAAAAGTTGAAGCTGCAGCAACATCAGCCAATGATATAGCAGGTCTAAGAAGATTACCTGAACACAGATAAGCTTTTCTTAGAAAGGATTCAATTTTCCTATCTAAAGGATCCTTAAAGGAAGTACCATCTGCCGTAGGAATAGTAGTGCGTTTAGCAAGGGTAGAAATAGCCCCATCAACTTTAGGGATTTTGTCCCAAAACTCTAATCTGTCGGACGGTACAGGATATAATTGCTTAAAACGTTTAGAAGGAGTAAATGAATTACCCAAATTATTCCATTCTCTGGAAATTACTTCAGAAATAGCACCAGGAACAGGAAAAACCTCTGGAATAACCACAGGAGATTTAAAGACCTTGTCTAAACGTTTAGATTTAGTATCAAGAGGACCAGAATCCTCAATTTCTAATGCAATTAGGACTTCTTTAAGTAAAGAACGGATAAATTCCATTTTAAATAAATATGACGATTTATCAGCATCAACCTCTGAGACAGAATCCTCTGTATCAGAAGAATCATTAGAATCAGAATGATGATGTTCATTTAAAAATTCATCTGTATAAAGAGAAGTTTTAAAAGACTTTTTATGTTTACCAGAAGGAGGAATAACAGACATAGCCTTCTTAATGGATTCAGAAACAAAATCTCTTATGTTATCAGGAACACTCTGAACATTAGATGTTGATGGAACTGCAACAGGTAATGGTACTTTACTAAAGGAAATATTTTCTGCATTAACACGTTTGTCATGACAATTAATACAAACAACAGCTGGAGGAACAACTACCAAAAGTTTACAGCAGATACACTTAGCTTTGGTAGTTCCAGCACCAGGCAGCGATTTTCCAGTAGTATCTTCTGACTCAGTTGCAACGTGGGACATCTTGCAATATGTAATAGAAAAAAACAACATATAAAGCAAAATTGATCAAATTCCTTAAATGACAGTTTCAGGAATGGGAAAAAATGCCAGTGAACAAGCTTCTAGCAACCAGAAGCAATAAATAATGAGACTTAAATAAAGTGGAGACAAAATTGACGCCCACATTATTTGGCGCCTAAATGCTATTAGCGCCAAAAATGACGCCACATCCGGAACGCCGACATTTTTGGCGCAAAAAACGTCAAAAATGACGCAACTTCCGGCGACACGTATGACGCCGGAAACAGAAAAAAAATTTCGCGCCAAGAAAGTCCGCGCCAAGAATGACGCAATAAAATGAAGCATTTTCAGCCCTCGCGAGCCTAACAGCCCACAGGGAAAAAGTCAAATTTTAAGGTAAGAAAAAAATGATTGATTCAAATGCATTATCCCAAATATGAAACTGACTGTCTGAAATAAGGAAATACATATATTTAGAACTTTATAAAAAAGTGCCCAACCATAGCTTTAGAGTGTCACAGAAAATAAGACTTACTTACCCCAGGACACTCATCTACATGTTGTAGAAAGCCAAACCAGTACTGAAACGACAATCAGCAGAGGTAATGGTATATATATAAGAGTATATCGTCGATCTGAAAAGGGAGGTAAGAGATGAATCTCTACGACCGATAACAGAGAACCTATGAAATAGACCCCGTAGAAGGAGATCATTGAATTCAAACAGGCAATACTCTCCTCACATCCCTCTGACATTCACTGCACGCTGAGAGGAAAACCGGGCTCCAACCTGCTGCGGAGCGCATATCAACGTAGAATCTAGCACAAACTTACTTCACCACCTCCATAGGATGCAAAGTTTGTAAAACTGATTTGTGGGTGTGGTGAGGGGTGTATTTGTAGGCATTTTGAGGTTTGGGAAACTTTGCCCCTCCTGGTAGGAATGTATATCCCATACGTCACTAGCTCATGGACTCTTGCTAATTACATGAAAGAAATGTGAGTTCCATCAGACTCAAATAACCTTCCTAGGTAACGTTATCTCCGTTGCAGGGTTCTCCATGGATCCTGACAAGTTATCTGCAGTTCTGCAGTGGCCTCACCCAGTTGGTCTTCGGTCTATTCAATGTTTTTTGGGGTTCGCCAATTACTATAGAAAGTTTATTAAAAACTTTTCTTCCTTGGTCAAACCTATCACAGACATGACCCGTAAAGAGAATAATCCACTCCATTGGTCACCTACTGCCATTAAGGCCTTTGATAGTCTTAAGTCTGCCTTTGCTGCCGCTCCAGTTCTGGTTTATCCTAACCCTATCCTGCCTTTCGTTCTTGAGGTCGATGCGTCTGAGACTGGAGTAGGTGCCCTCTTGTCTCAACGTCCTACGCCTGACGGTTCCTTGCATCCGTGTGGTTTCTTCTCTAAGAAATTGTCTCCAGCGGAGTGCAATTATGAAATTGGCAATAGGGAATTACTGGCCATAATTTTGGCACTTAAGGAATGGAGGCATCTTCTCGAGAGTACTAGCGTACCCGTGCTCATTCTTACTGTCCACAAGAATTTAACTTATCTATCTGAAGCAAAACGTTTGTCGCCCCGACAGGCCAGATGGGAGCTATTTTTGTCTCGGTTTAATTATGTGGTCTCCTACCTGCCTGGTAGTACGAATGTTAGGGCTGATGCCCTCTCTCAACAATTTTCGCCTCTGTCCAAGGAGGAGTCTGTACCTACTCCTGTTATACCCCCTGACCATATTTTGGCTACCATACGTACTAATTTGACTTCTCCCTTGGGGGAGGAGATCCTGGCTGCACAAACCAATGCACCTCCTGAGAAACCTAGTGGTAAGTGTTTTGTTCCTGAGAATCTTCGAACTAAACCTTTTCACACTTACCACTATCCTAAAGCTGCAGGTCACCCAGGCAAGAACCAAATGATTTGGTCTGTCACTCGACAATTCTGGTGGCCAGGTCTTTGTTCTGATGTTGCTGCGTATGTTGCCTCCTGCTCAGTTTGTGCACAGAATAAGACTCCTCAACGTCTTCCTCTGGGTCTTCTTCAACCTATTGCTAATGGTGAGTGTCCTTGGACACATCTTTCCATGGACTTCATTGTCAAGCTCCCTGTTTCCAATGGCAATACTGTTATCCTTATGGTGGTTGACCGTTTTTCTAAAATGTCACATTGCATTCCCTTGATTAAGCTGCCTACCGCTCAGGAGCGTGCTTCAATATTTGCCCGGGAGGTCTTCCGTTTACATGGGTTACCCAAGGAGACAGTGTCGGACCGGGGTAGCCAGTTTGTCTCCAGATTTTGGCGTTCCTTTTGTGCTCAAATGGGGATCCAGCTTTCCTTCTCTTCGGCATATCACCCTCAATCCAATGGGGCTGCAGAACAGTCTAATCAAGCTCTGGAACAGTTCCTCCGTTGCTATGTCTCAGATCACCACAATAATTTGTCTGAACTGTTACCTTGGGCAGAGTTTGCTCGTAATAGTGCTATTAATGCTTCCTCCAAGATATCCCCGTTCATGGCGAATTATGGGTTTCAACCATCCTTGTTGCCCGATTCATTCATGTCTCAGGGTATTCCGGCTTTGGAGGAGCATCTCCGGCAACTCTGTTCCACATGGGTGCAGATTCAGGATTGCCTTCATCGCTCTATGCAGCGCCAAAAGTTCCAGGCTGATCGTAGGCGTCTGGCCGCACCTTCCTACCAGGTTGGTGAGAGAGTTTGGCTGTCCTCCCGCAACTTGAACCTTCGTGTGCCTTCCAATAAATTGGCACCCCGTTATGTTGGTCCTTTTCGAATACTCCGACGGGTTAATCCTGTGGCCTACGCTCTTGACCTTCATCCTGCTATGCGCATCTACGTTTTTCATGTCTCCCTCTTGAAACCATTGGTTTGTAATCGGTTTACCACTGTGTCGCCTCGTCCCCATCCTATCTTTGTTGCCAACCATGAGGAGTATGAGGTCAGCAACATTATTGACTCTCGTATGTCAAGGGGCCGTGTACAGTATTTGGTTCACTGGAGAGGCTACGGTCCGGAGAAGCATTCTTGGGTTCCCTCCTGTGATGTTCATGCTCCCGCCCTCCTCCGTGCCTTCCATGCCCGTTTCCCCAATAAGCCTTTTGTCCTCCCGCGGGGGAGGGGTCGTTGAGGGGAGGTTACTGTCAGGGTTTTTTCCCTGTTGTGTTTGCCATGTGCTGCTGGCAGCCATTTTATTCACTTCTCTTCCTGACTATGGTGCATTGTGGGGGATGCTGCTCAATTCCTGCACTTCCTTTTATGGCCAGACTGGTGTGCATCATCCATGTGAGACAGGATGCAGTCTCAGAATTGTGATGTCATCACTTATTATTTAAAGGGCCTCTGTTCAGTATGCTTTGCC
Organism: Bombina bombina; assembly: GCF_027579735.1. Taxonomy (NCBI): domain Eukaryota; kingdom Metazoa; phylum Chordata; class Amphibia; order Anura; family Bombinatoridae; genus Bombina; species Bombina bombina. The sequence continues at coordinate 98,330,785 of NC_069508.1, read as the reverse complement.
TTTGCATTGTCTCAGACCTGTTTGTGAGAGTTCCTGTGTATTACCTGGCTGCCTGACGTCCTTCCTGGTTCCTGATCCCTGGCTTGTTCCTGACTCTGCTGTTTTCCTTGTTCCTGATTCCGGCTAGTCTGACTATTCGCTTTGGCTCCTGACTCGGCTCGTCTGACTACCAGCTCTGGTTTTGATTCCTGGCTTGTTATTTGACTTGTGGACTTTTTATTATTTTTTGCTATTAATAAAGGTGTGATTATTTTTGCACTTCTCGTCTCAGTCTGATTCCTGGCACCCTGACAGATAGAGAGATAGAGATAGAGAGAGTGATCCACAATGGTGAACCAAAGCTTACAAAGAGGGTCAAGTATGAATCAAAAGGCTCCACTTGCAGCCTGTTTCATTTTACAGTAAGATATTAAAGCTTTTTGCTCACAAACAGTGGAAGAAAAATAAATTTTGAAAATCACAAATAATTTAGCAACAATACAGAATCTAAAATCAACATAGTAAAATTCAGCTATATGTGAAAGAAGGATGGCTATAAGAACAGCTTTGAAAAAGAAAACCTCTGAAAAACTAATGGTCTGCCATTTCATGAAGAGAGGATTTACTTTAACCTCATTGAAAGATATAATTATTAACCATGTGCCAAAGCATGGTGCTGAGAGAGATTAGAATATTGCAACTGGAACTTAACTGGATCTTTAGTTTGTACACAATTATACCAAGGGACTAAACCTGGTTTCAGATTTCAAATGATGCACATAAAATATCTAGGTATGCAGACATGTTCGTTCCCAGTAATACCTCCCAGTTGGTGAGGGATTGTATGATACTACCTCATAGTCATGCATATACATCTACTTATATCCAAGGTGGCCAGACATGAACACAATAACTCCTTTCAAGGTCCGCATTGCCTGGTCAGTCTGCCCCTGCCGAGTAACTTACCTTGAGTTCAGAAATCCGCCACTACTGTCCTGGTGCTGTCACTGGTTGCGCAAGCTTTACTGTGAGTGGTTTATTTAAAGTTTGGTACGCTGAGCTGTCACACTCCACCTACGTAATCTTGCGCAGGCATGCTACGCTATTTACAGGCTGGACAAGTTTCTTAGGGAACAGTGCGGGATAGTTGTGGAGCTAAGGCTCGCGTGCCGACAGGCCGCTGCGCGCCATAGGTTCGCCATCACTGCTCTAGGGCTATAAGGACCCCATTAGTGCTTAAACTATTACTTCTGAGAGGGTAAACAGGGGTAGGGAGAGATTGGAGAGGAAAAGTGGAAGTGGAGAAAAAGATAGCATTGAGAAAGAGTGGAGAAAATAAAGGAGTGAAGATATTTAAAAGAGAAGAGAGAAAGAGTGTAAAGAGAAGATATGGCCTGAGAGAGAGAGAGAGAGAGAGAATGGAGGGGGTAAAAGAGAGATTGAAGAGAGGAGGGAATGGAGAAAGATAGATGACAGATAATTATAAAACAATATTTCCAGTTCTGCATAACCTCACAATAATGTCAACTCTCTGCTTTTTCTCTCCATTCAAAAACTTTCTGTTTCTGTCCAGCTGTTGTCTTCCCCAGAACCCTAGTTGATGTTGCTAACTGCATTGAACTTATTTTTGTTAATTTATTACTGTATATAGCATTATTATTAAATTTATGGTATAAAACAAAAACAATATTAAAAAGTACTGCACAATTATGTGTTTCACATTGGCTAAACATATGCAAAAAGGGGGGTTTAGTGGATGTGGTGTGGGCGGGATCAAAAGTGGTGAGTAACATTTTGGGCTGGCTAGTAGCTTAGGGCTTGAAATGTTGAGCCCTGTATATATATATATATATATATATATATATATATATATATATATATATATGTGTGTGTGTAAGCATATGGTTCTATATCCATTTTCCTTTAACTTTTCTTCTCTGAGAAATATGTATTTTTCAAATGGTTTTAGAATATGGGATTGTATATATTTTTAGATTGCATTAATATTAATTATTCTATTTTTGTCAAAAAGCCCCTAAGATTGCTTTCTGTCCAGCTCTGTGTATTATATTGTTCAATTATAATATGTTCATTGAGAGCATTAAACATTTTTTAAAGCTTGGGGGCGTCTTATATTTCTGTTCTTTTATGATTAAAATTCAACCTTCCAAAATATACATATTTATAAATTTGGTTTTCCCCCATATAGTTTCCATTGACATAGGAGAATTATATCTTCCTTCAAGGCCGCCATCAGGGGATGAAAGGGGTCACTAGTGTTAGGGGTCCGGTGGACCTGGGGTGTCCGCTTACATGAGCCCCAGATGCCAGAGTAGAGGTGCTGCCTTGCTTGTATTTTAAGAGAGGGAAAGGTAGGGATTGGGATATGTCCAGGAGTAAGGACCGAATCAGAGGAAGGCACAACATTACATTGGAGGTTTGGGAAGCAGGGAAGTAACCAATGTATTTATACGATGTTCACAGTGAGAAGCACTCCTGCTAGTGGCACACAGTTTGATTTTTACTGTGCACACCTTGTTTTTCCACTGAGCTTTTAGGATTAGGTGGCATAAACCTGGCAGTGGCTGCAAATAAAATTCAAACTGGCTGTGGCTCCCAGGCTGTTCCTGTACACTGGTTGTGGTCAGGTTACAGGCGAATCCAAGAGAGTACTCAAACAAGATGAAGGCAAGCAATATAGGACATTTTTAGTAATCTGATCTCTAACCTTTTTTTATCTGGACATTGTACATTACTTTGTGGGGGTGTTTATATATGTTTATATATATATATATATATATATATATATATATATATATATATATATATATATACACACACACACACACAGTATATATATATTAAAGGTGTCTTACCATGAAGATTACACAAATACTCTCTCATCTTCATCACCATTTTGGAGCGGAGTCTTAAATTGTGTTGCATCTGAGCACTACGTATATCCAGGTACCGATATTGCATTCTCAGAGCTTCTGATTTCTAAAATAATAATAATTTACTATACAGTAATATCCACTACATACATAATAATGTCTATAAATAAAAAAAGACAAGCAATAAATATTGATGCAGTACAGTAGAGAATTGTTCCCCTGGAACCGAAAGCAATTCTAACTTTGCCAACAAATTTAACCCACCATAATTGCCAAAACAATTGTTAGCTTTAGTTTTGGACCCTCACTGGTAAAGCTGAACACACATAAGGAAGAATGAAATGTGATATAACAATAATGATAATAATAACGTATAATAAACAACATGAAGAAACAAATTGGAACCCCTTTTGATTAACTTGGCTTGGGTGATATTGAGCTATTAAAGTTCTGATTAGTGAATACTATTGCACGAGCGTCTCATAATTGTACTAAATCTGAATCACACTATGGATTTTTTTCTTGTGTCTTTTTAGCATATATATATATATATATATATATATATATATATATATATATATATATATATATATATATATATATATATATATATATAAAACGGGTGGCTTTTTCTTATACATACTTATATATGAAATAATAACACCAATTGTGTCCACTACCAATGTAACCTTACTATTTGAGGAAAGGCAAGCAACACTTCATTTTATATTGTTAACAACCTTAAAAATAAGTTTTTGAAACACAATTGGTGTTCTTTTTTAATATACAAGTCCTTAGTAGACCCACATAATATAATATTGTCATAAAGGGGAGATTGTCCCTGCAACATCACACTAATAAATAATTGATGAACTTTGTAATGAGAAGCAAGTGTATTATCACTATGGCTTATTACTGAGTTACCTTGGGGTGGAGCCCAATAAAATATTTGCACTAGGACCCTCTGTTGAGTAAGTCTGCTACTGGTTCAGTGGCACCTATGTAAGGTCCCAAACTAAGGTAACCAAAAGTTCTGGGAACAATAGTGGGGATATACTTACTTAGACTTTATTTTTAATTCCAACACGTACCTAGTGGTGTTCCTCTATTTAAAGGGATATTAATTACTAAATATATGTCAGACAGAATGATGTATTCAAAGCACAAATTAGTCTGAAAATAAATATGCAGTTGTGTTTTTATTATATTAGTACTTTAGGTATTGAAAAAATAAGTGTGAAGTTTTAGTGACCAAATGGGCGCTGCCATGGTAGCCTAGGACAAATTAAAGGGACATGAAACCCAATTATTGCTTCTTTCATGATTCAGATAGAGCATACAATTTTAAAAAACTTTCCAATTTATTTCTATTATCAAATTTGCTTAGTTCTCATGTTATTCTTTCTTTAAGAGATATCTAGATAGGTAGCGTGCACTACATGACAGGAAATAGTGCTGCCATCTAGTGTTCTTGTCAACGTATAATATTGTAGCTGCCATATAGTGCTGCAGACACGTGCACACTCCTGAGCTTACCTTTCTGCTTTTCAACAAAGGATAACAAGAATACTTAGAGAATTTGATAATAGAAGTAAATTGGAAAGTTGTTTAAAATTGTATGTTCTATCTGAATCATGAAAGAAACATTTAGGGTTTTATGTCCCTTTAAGGACAGCATATCAGTCTGACCCTGACTTCACAGTACAGTCCAGCCCTGAAATACCAGGCAATCCCTCTCTGAACGAGAGAAACAGCAAATCCCCAGACGTTCGTTTCGGCCATTTGTGGGCCTCGTCAGTGAGGTGCAGCCATATCCCTCTAGGCACACTGAGCAACGGGTCCACGTCTGGCTTCCCGCATCACACTTAGGGAGACTTCCTTCAGGATCATAATTTGCATAAATAAAAAGAGAGAAGCGTTTAACCTGAGAACGAACAATAGCATAATAGTTTGTTCTATGGCTAGTTACCACCCAAGAAGCAGCCTCTTTATGCCCAACATGTGCCTGTAGCATATCAGTCTGATCCTGACTTCACAGTGCAGTCCAGCCCCGAAATACAAGGCAATCCCTCTCTGAACGAAAGTAACAGCAAAACCCCAGACGTACGTTTTGGCCTATTTTGGGCCTCGTCAGTAAGGTGCAGCTATATTCCTCTAGGCACACTGAGCAACGGGTCCACGTCTGGATTCCAGCATCACACTTAGGGAGACTTCCCTAAGTGTCATAATTTTCATAAATAAAAAGAGAGAAGCGCTCAACCCGGGAACAAACAATAGCATAATAGCTTGTTCTATGGCTAGTTACCACCCAAGAGGAAGCCTCTTTTTGATCAACATGTGCCTTTCACAGAGAAGAACTTTCCTAAAGCATATCAGTCTGATCCTGACTTCACAGTACAGTCCAGCCCCAAAATACCAGGCAATCCCTCTCTGAACGAGAGAAACAGCAAAACCCCAGACGTTTGTTCGTTCCCAGGTTGAGCGCTTCTCTCTTTTTATTTATGCAAATTATGACACTTAGGGAAGTCTCCCTAAGTGTGATGCGGGAATCCAGATGTGGACCCGATGCTCAGTGTGCCTAGAGGGATATTGCTGCACCTCACTGACGAGGCCCACAATAGGCCAAAACGTACGTCTGGGGTTTTGCTGTTTCTCTCGTTCAGAGAGGGATTGCCTGGTATTTTGGGGCTGGACTGTACTGTGAAGTCAGGATCTTTTAAACAACTTTTCAATTTACTTCTATTATTTAATTTGCTTCCTTCTCTTGTTATCCTTTGCTGAAAAATTTATCTTGGCAAGCTCAGGAGCCGCAATGAACCTAGGATCTAGCTGCTGATTGGTGGCTGCATATATATATTGATTGTTATTGGCTCACCAATGTGTTCAGTTAGAAACCAGAAGTACATTGCTGCTCCTTCAACAAATGATATCAAGAGAATGAAACAAATTAGATAATAGAGGTAAATTACAAAGTTGTTTAAAATTGTATTCTCTATCTGAATCATGAAAGACAATTTTTGGGTTTCATTTCCCTTTAAAGTAAAGTAGATGCTGCTTTTTGCCAGTTTCTTAATAAAGAAGGATTTTTATTTTAGGGTGCTGTGGACATGAATTTGAATAATGTGACCACACTCTTTTACACGGGAAGTTTTATTTACAGTGAGGGGGCATAAAGGGCTGTTGCAAATTGCCAGAAGCCCCACAAAGGTACAAATCCGGTAAGGTATTTGTCATTGCACACAGGACCATTCACATAAAAACATAATTTATGTAAGAACTTACCTGATAAATTCATTTCTTTCATATTGGCAAGAGTCCATGAGCTAGTGACATATGGGATATACAATCCTACCAGGAGGGGCAAAGTTTCCCAAACCTCAAAATGCCTATAAATACACCCCTCACCACACCCACAATTCAGTTTAACGAATAGCCAAGCAGTGGGGTGATAAAGAAAGGAGTAGAAAGCATCAACAAAGGACATTTGGAAATAATTGTGCTTTATACAAAAAATCATAACCACCATAAAAAGGGTGGGCCTCATGGACTCTTGCCAATATGAAAGAAATGAATTTATCAGGTAAGTTCTTACATAAATTATGTTTTCTTTCATGTAATTGGCAAGAGTCCATGAGCTAGTGACATATGGGATATCAATACCCAAGATGTGGAGTCTTCCACTCAAGAGTCACTAGAGAGGGAGGGAATAAAATAAAAACAGCCATATTCCGCTGAGAAAATAATACACAACCCAAAAATAAGTTATTTTCACTTTTGAAAGAAAAAAACTTAAATCAAAAAGCAGAAGAATCAAACTGAAACAGCTGCCTGAAGAACCTTTGTACCAAAAACTGCTTCCGAAGAAGCAAATACATCAAAATGGTAGAATTTAGTAAATGTATGCAAAGAGGACCAAGTAGCTGCTTTGCAAATCTGATCAACTGAAGCTTCATTCTTAAAAGCCCATGAAGTAGAGACTGATCTAGTAGAATGAGCTGTAATTCTCTGAGGCGGAGTTTTACCCGACTCAACATAGGCATGATGAATTAAAGATTTCAACCAAGATGCCAAAGAAATGGCAGAAGCTTTCTGGCCTTTTCTAGAACCGGAAAAGATGACAAATAGACTAGAAGTCTTTCGGAAAGTCTTAGTAGCTTCAACATAATATTTCAAAGCTCTAACAACATCCAAAGAATGCAATGATTTCTCCTTAGAATTCTTAGGATTAGGGCATAATGAAGGAACTACAATTTCTCTACTAATGTTGTTGGAATTCACAACCTTAGGTAAAAAGTCAAAAGAAGTTCGCAACACTGCCTTATCCTGATGAAAAATCAGAAAAGGAGACTCACAAGAAAGAGCAGATAGCTCAGAAACTCTTCTAGCAGAAGAGATAGCCAAAAGGAACAACACTTTCCAAGAAAGTAGTTTAATGTCCAAAGAATGCATAGGTTCAAATGGAGGAGCCTGTAAAGCCCTCAGAACCAAATTAAGACTCCAAGGAGGAGAAATTGACTTAATGACAGGCTTAATACGAACTAAAGCCTGTACAAAACAGTGTATATCAGGAAGTATAGCAATTTTTCTGTGATATAAAACAGAAAGAGCGGAGATTTGTCCTTTCAAGGAACTTGCAGACAAGCCCTTATCCAAACCATCCTGAAGAAACTGCAAAATTCTAGGAATTCTAAAAGAATGCCAGGAGAAATTATGAGAAGAACACCATGAAATGTAAGTCTTCCAAAATCTATAATAAATCTTTCTAGAGACAGATTTACGAGCTTGTAACATAGTATTAATCACTGAATCAGAGAAACCTCTATGACTTAGAACTAAGCTTCAATTTCCATACCTTCAAATTTAATGATTTGAGATCCTGATGGAAAAACGGACCTTGAGATAGTAGGTCCGGCCGTAACGGAAGTGGCCAAGGCGGGCAACTGGACATCCGAACCAGATCTGCATACCAAAACCTGTGTGGCCATGCTGGAGCCACCAGCAACACAAAAGACTGTTCCATGATGATTTTGGAAATCACTCTTGGAAGAAGAACTAGAGGCGGGAAGATGTAAGCAGGTTGATAACACCAAGGAAGTGTCAGCGCATCCACTGCTTCCGCCTGAACATCCCTGGACCTGGACAAAACAAAACAAAAGAAGCCCCTTGAACCAAACGATGGTGATCTATCCACCATGTCAGAGAGTGTCGTACATTGGGATTCAAGGATATTAATTGTGATATCTTTGTATAATCCCTGCACCATTGATTCAGCATACAAAGCTGTAGAGGTCTCATGTGAAAACGAGCAAAGGGGATTGCGTCCGATGCTGCAGTCATGAGACCTAAAACTTCCATGCACATAGCCACTGAAGGGAATGACTGAGACTGAAGGAGCCGACATGCTGCGACCAATCTTAAACGTCTCTTGTCTGTTAGAGACAGAGTCATGGACACTGAATCTATCTGGAAGCCTAAAAAGGTGACCCTTGTCTGAGGAATTAAGAAACATTTTGGTAAATTGATCCTCCAACCATGTTTCCGAAGAAACAACACTAGTTGATTCGTGTGAGATTCTGCAGTATGTAAAGACTGAGCTAGTACCAAGATATCGTCCAAATAAGGAAACACCGCAATACCCTGTTCTCTGATTACAGATAATAGGGCACCCAGAACCTTTGAAAAGATTCTTGGAGCTGTTGCTAGGCCAAATGGAAGAGCAACAAATTGGTAATGCTTGTCTAGAAAAGAGAATCTCAGAAACTGAACGTGTTCTGGATGAATCGGAATATGAAGGTATGCATCCTGCAAGTCTATTGTGGAAATATAATGTCCTTGCTGAACAAAAGGCAGAATAGTCCTTATAGTCACCATCTTGAAAGTTGGTACTCTTACATAACGATTCAAAATTTTCAGATCCAGAACTGGTCTGAACAAATTTTCTTTCTTTGGTACAATGAATAGGTTCGAATAAAACCCCAAACCTTGTTCCTGAGGAGGAACTGGCATGATCACCCCTGAAGACTCCAGGTCTGAAACACACTTCAGAAAAGCCTGAGCTTTTACTGGATTTACAGGAATGTGTGAGAGAAAAAATCTTCTCACAGGAGGTCTTACTTTGAATCCTATTCGATACCCTTGAGAGAAAATGCTCTGAATCCAATGATTTTGGACAGATTTTATCCCAAAAATCCTTGAAAAACCTTAATCTGCCCCCTACCAGCTGAGCTGGAATGAGGGCCGCACCTTCATGCGGACTTAGGGGCGGACTTTGGTTTCCTAAATGGCTTGGATTTATTCCAATTTGAGGAAGGCTTCCAACTGGAAGCAGATTCCTTGGGAGGATGATTGAGTTTTTGTTCCTTATTCTGACGAAAGGAACGAAAACGGTTAGAAGCCTTAGATTTACCCTTAGGTTTTTTATCCTGAGGCAAAAAAACTCCTTTTCCTCCAGTGATAGTTGAAATAATAGAATCCAACTGAGAACCAAATAAATTATTACCTTGGAAAGAAAGAGATAGTAATCTAGATTTAGATGTCATATCAGCATTCCAAGATTTAAGCCACAAAGCTCTTCTAGCTAATACAGCTAAAGACATGGATCTAACATCAATTTTGATAATATCAAAAACGGCATCACAAATAAAATGATTAGCATGTTGTAGTAGGCGAACAATGCTAGATATGTCAGAATCCAATTCATGTTGCGCTAAATTTTCCAACCAGAAAGTTGATGCAGCAGCAACATCACCCAAAGAAATAGCAGGTCTGAGAAGATGACCTGAATATAAATAGGCCTTCCTTAGATAAGATTCAAGCTTCCTATCTAAAGGATCCTTAAAGGAAGTGCTATCTTCCATAGGAATAGTAGTACGTTTAGCAAGAGTAGAAATAGCCCCATCAACTTTGGGGATTTTTTCCCAAAACTCTATAGATTTTGCTGGTAAAGGATACAATCTCTTAAACCTTGAAGAAGGAATAAAGGAAGTACCTGGCTTATTCCATTCCCTAGAAATCATATCAGAAATAGCCTCAGGAATAGGACACCTGGAGAAACCACAGGAGGTTTAAAAACAGCATTTAAACGTTTATTAGACTGAACGTCAATAGGACTGGTTACCTCAATATCCAAAGTAATTAACACTTCTTTTAATAAAGAACGCATATACTCTATTTTAAATAAATAAGTAGATTTGTCAGTGTCAATATCTGAGGAAGGATCTTCTGTTTCAGATAGATCCTCATCAGAAGAGGATGAATTATTATGTTGTTGGTCATTTGAAATTTCATCAGCTAAATGAGAAGTTTTAAAAGACCTTTTATGTTTATTAGAAGGTGGAAATGCAGACAAAGCCTTCATAATAGATTCAGAAACAAATTCTTTAAAATTTACAGGTATATCATGCACATTAGAAGTTGAAGGAACTGCAACTGGCAATGTACTATTACTGATAGAAACACTATCTGCATGTAAAAGTTTATCATGACAACTATTACAAATGACATTCGGTGGAATAATTTCTACAATTTTACAACAAATGCACTTAGCTTTTGTAGAACCCATGTCAGGCAGCAATGTTCCAGCAGAAACTTCAGAGACAGGATCGGATTGGGACATCTTGCTCAATGTAAAAGAAAAAACAACATATAAAGCAAAATTATCTATTTCCTTAAATGACAGTTTCAGGAATGGGAAAAACAGAATTTATGTTTACCTGATAAATTACTTTCTCCAACGGTGTGTCCGGTCCACGGCGTCATCCTTACTTGTGGGATATTCTCTTCCCCAACAGGAAATGGCAAAGAGCCCAGCAAAGCTGGTCACATGATCCCTCCTAGGCTCCGCCTTCCCCAGTCATTCGACCGACGTAAAGGAGGAATATTTGCATAGGAGAAATCATATGATACCGTGGTGACTGTAGTTAGAGAAAATAAATCATCAGACCTGATTAAAAAACCAGGGCGGGCCGTGGACCGGACACAGCGTTGGAGAAAGTAATTTATCAGGTAAACATAAATTCTGTTTTCTCCAACATAGGTGTGTCCGGTCCACGGCGTCATCCTTACTTGTGGGAACCAATACCAAAGCTTTAGGACACGGATGATGGGAGGGAGCAAATCAGGTCACCTAGATGGAAGGCACCACGGCTTGCAAAACCTTTCTCCCAAAAATAGCCTCAGAAGAAGCAAAAGTATCAAATTTGTAAAATTTGGTAAAAGTGTGCAGTGAAGACCAAGTCGCTGCCTTACATATCTGATCAACAGAAGCCTCGTTCTTGAAGGCCCATGTGGAAGCCACAGCCCTAGTGGAATGAGCTGTGATTCTTTCAGGAGGCTGCCGTCCGGCAGTCTCATAAGCCAATCTGATGATGCTTTTAAGCCAAAAAGAGAGAGAGGTAGAAGTTGCTTTTTGACCTCTCCTTTTACCAGAATAAACAACAAACAAGGAAGATGTTTGTCTGAAATCCTTTGTAGCCTCTAAATAGAATTTTAGAGCACGAACTACATCCAAATTGTGCAACAAACGTTCCTTCTTTGAAACTGGATTCGGACACAAAGAAGGCACAACTATCTCCTGGTTAATATTTTTGTTAGAAACAACTTTCGGAAGAAAACCAGGTTTAGTACGCAAAACCACCTTATCTGCATAGAACACCAGATAAGGAGGAGAACACTGCAGAGCAGATAACTCTGAAACTCTTCTAGCAGAAGAAATTGCAACCAAAAACAAAACTTTCCAAGATAATAACTTAATATCTACGGAATGTAAGGGTTCAAACGGAACCCCTTGAAGAACTGAAAGAACTAAATTGAGACTCCAAGGAGGAGTCAAAGGTTTGTAAACAGGCTTGATTCTAACCAGAGCCTGAACAAAAGCCTGAACATCTGGCACAGCCGCCAGCTTCTTGTGAAGTAAAACAGATAAAGCAGAAATCTGTCCCTTCAAAGAACTTGCAGATAATCCTTTCTCCAAACCCTCTTGTAGAAAGGATAGAATCTTAGGAATTTTTACCCTGTTCCATGGGAATCCTTTCGATTCGCACCAACAGATATATTTCTTCCATACTTTATGGTAAATTTTTCTAGTTACAGGCTTTCTAGCCTGAATAAGAGTATCAATGACAGAATCTGAGAACCCACGCTTTGATAAAATCAAGCGTTCAATTTCCAAGCAGTCAGTTGGAGTGATGCCAGATTCGGATGTTCGAACGGACCTTGAACAAGAAGGTCCCGTCTCAAAGGTAGCTTCCATGGTGGAGCCGATGACATATTCACCAGGTCTGCATACCAAGTTCTGCGTGGCCACGCAGGAGCTATCAAGATCACCGAAGCCCTCTCCTGATTGATCCTGGCTACCAGCCTGGGAATGAGAGGAAACGGTGGGAACACATAAGCTAGGTTGAAGGTCCAGGGCGCTACTAGTGCCTCTACTAGAGTCGCCTTGGGATCCCTGGATCTGGACCCGTAGCAAGGAACCTTGAAGTTCTGACGAGACGCCATCAGATCCATGTCTGGAATGCCCCATAATTGAGTTATTTGGGCAAAGATTTCCGGATGGAGTTCCCACTCCCCCGGATGAAATGTCTGACGACTCAGAAAATCCGCTTCCCAATTTTCCACTCCTGGGATGTGGATTGCAGACAAGTGGCAGGAGTGAATCTCCGCCCATTGAATTACTTTGGTCCCTTCTTCCATCGCCAGGGAACTCCTTGTTCCCCCCTGATGGTTGATATATGCAACAGTCGTCATGTTGTCTGATTGAAACCTTATGAATTTGGCCTTTGCTAGTTGAGGCCAAGCCTTGAGAGCATTGAATATCGCTCTCAGTTCCAGAATGTTTATCGGGAGAAGAGATTCTTCCCGAGACCATAGACCCTGAGCTTTCAGGTGTTTCCAGACCGCGCCCCAGCCCACCAGGCTGGCGTCGGTCGTTACAATGACCCACTCTGGTCTTCTGAAGCTCATCCCTTGGGACAGGTTGTCCAGGGTCAGCCACCAACGGAGTGAATCTCTGGTCCTCTGATCTACTTGGATCGTCGGGGACAAATCTGTATAATCCCCATTCCACTGTCTGAGCATGCACAGTTGTAATGGTCTTAGATGAATTCGCGCAAAAGGAACTATGTCCATTGCCGCAACCATCAAACCTATTACTTCCATGCACTGCGCTATGGAAGGAAGAAGAACAGAATGAAGAACTTGACAAGAGCTTAGAAGTTTTGATTTTCTGGCTTCTGTCAGAAAAATCTTCATTTCTAAGGAGTCTATTATTGTTCCCAAGAAGGGAACTCTTGTTGACGGGAATAGAGAACTTTTTTCTACGTTCACTTTCCACCCGTGAGATCTGAGAAAGGCTAGGACAATGTCCGTATGAGCCTTTGCTTGTGGCAGAGACGACGCTTGAATCAGTATGTCGTCCAAGTAGGGTACTACTGCAATGCCCCTTGGCCTTAGCACCGCTAGAAGGGACCCTAGTACCTTTGTGAAAATTCTTGGAGCAGTGGCTAGTCCGAATGGAAGTGCCACAAACTGGTAATGCTTGTCCAGAAAGGCGAATCTTAGGAACCGATGATGTTCCTTGTGGATAGGAATATGTAGATACGCATCCTTTAAATCCACCGTGGTCATGAATTGACCTTCCTGGATGGTAGGAAGAATTGTCCGAATGGTTTCCATCTTGAACGATGGAACCTTGAGAAATTTGTTTAGGATCTTGAGATCCAAAATTGGCCTGAATGTTCCCTCTTTTTTGGGAACTATGAACAGATTGGAGTAAAACCCCATCCCCTGTTCTCCTAATGGAACAGGATGAATCACTCCCATTTTTAACAGGTCTTCTACACAATGTAAGAATGCCTGTCTTTTTATTTGGTCTGAAGACAATTGAGACCTGTGGAACCTTCCCCTTGGGGGTAGTTCCTTGAATTCCAGGAGATAACCTTGAGAAACTATTTCTAGCGCCCAAGGATCCTGAACATCTCTTGCCCAAGCCTGAGCGAAGAGAGAGAGTCTGCCCCCCACCAGATCCGGTCCCGGATCGGGGGCCAGCATCTCATGCTGTCTTGGTAGCGGTAGCGGGCTTCTTGGCCTGCTTACCTTTGTTCCAGCCTTGCATCGGTCTCCAGGCTGGCTTGGTTTGAGAAGAATTACCCTCTTGCTTAGAGGATGTAGAATTTGAGGCTGGTCCGTTTCTGCGAAAGGGACGAAAATTTGTTTTATTTTTAGCCTTAAAAGAACTATCCTGAGGAAGGGCGTGGCCCTTTCCCCCAGTGATGTCTGAAATAATCTCTTTCAAGTCAGGGCCAAACAGCGTTTTCCCCTTGAAAGGGATGTTAAGCAATCTGTTCTTGGAGGACACATCCGCTGACCAAGACTTCAGCCAAAGCGCTCTGCGCGCCACAATAGCAAAACCTGAATTTTTCGCCGCTAATCTAGCTAATTGCAAAGTGGCGTCTAAGGTAAAAGAGTTAGCCAACCAACTTAAGTGCTTGAACTCTGTCCATAACCTCCTCATAAGAAGATGCTTTATTGAGCGACTTTTCTAGTTCCTCGAACCAGAAACACGCTGCTGTAGTGACAGGAACAATGCATGAAATTGGTTGTAGAAGGTAACCTTGCTGAACAAACATCTTTTTAAGCAAACCCTCTAATTTTTTATCCATAGGATCTTTGAAAGCACAACTATCTTCTATAGGGATAGTGGTGCGTTTGTTTAGAGTAGAAACCGCCCCCTCGACCTTGGGGACTGTCTGCCATAAGTCCTTCCTGGGGTCGACCATAGGAAATAATTTCTTAAATATAGGGGGAGGGACAAAAGGTATGCCGGGCCTTTCCCATTCTTTATTTACAATGTCCGCCACCCGCTTGGGTATAGGAAAAGCTTCGGGGGGCACCGGGACTTCTAGAAACCTGTCCATCTTACATAATTTCTCTGGAATGACCAAATTGTCACAATCATCCAGAGTAGATAACACCTCCTTAAGCAGAGCGCGGAGATGTTCCAATTTAAATTTGAATGTAATAACGTCAGGTTCAGCTTGTTGAGAAATTTTTCCTGAATCTGAAATTTCTCCCTCAGACAAAACCTCCCTAGCCCCTTCAGACTGGTGTAAGGGCATGTCAGAACCATTATCATCAGCGTCCTCATGCTCTTCAGTATCTAAAACAGAGCAGTCGCGCTTTCGCTGATAAGTGGGCATTTTGGCTAAAATGTTTTTAATAGAATTATCCATTACAGCCGTTAATTGTTGCATAGTAAGGAGGATTGGCGCACTAGATGCACTAGGGACCTCCTGAGTGGGCAAGACTGGCGTAGACATAGAAGGAGATGATGCAGTACCATGCTTACTCCCCTCACTTAAGGAATCATTTTGGGCAACATTATTATCAGTGGCATCATTGTCCCTACTTTGTTTGTCACATTCATCACATATATTTAAATGGAGAGGAACCTTGGCTTCCGAACATACAGAACATCGTCTATCTGATAGTTCAGACATGTTAATAGGCATAAACTTGATAACAAAGCACAAAAAACGTTTTAAAATAAAACCGTTACTGTCTCTTTAAATTTTAAACTGAACACACTATTTTACTGAATATACGCAAAAGTATGAAGGAATTGTTCAAAATTCACCAAAATTTCACCACAGTGTCATAAAGCCTTAAAAGTATTGCACACCAAATTTGAAAGCTTTAACTCTTAAAATAACGGAACCGGAGCCGTTTTTACATTTAACCCCTATACAGTCCCTGGTATCTGCTTTGCTGAGACCCAACCAAGCCCAGAGGGGAATACGATACCAAATGACGCCTTCAATAAGCTTTTTCAGTGGATCTGAGCTCCTCACACATGCATCTGCATGCCTTGCTTCTCAAAAACAACTGCGCATTAGTGGCGCGAAAATGAGGCTCTGCCTATGACTAGAGAAGGCCCCCAGTGAAAAAGGTGTCCAATACAGTGCCTGCCGTTTTTTTAATAGAATTCCCAAGATTAAAATAACTCTCCAAAGTTGTAAACCATTAAATATGCTTATAAAGTAATCGTTTTGGCCCAGAAAAATGTCTACCAGTCTTTAAAGCCCTTGTGAAGCCCTTATTCTTATATTGAAAATTCAGAAAATGGCTTACCGGATCCCATAGGGAAAATGACAGCTTCCAGCATTACCAAGTCTTGTTAGAAATGTGTCATACCTCAAGCAGCCAAAGTCTGCTCACTGTTTCCCCCAACTGAAGTTAATTCCTCTCAACAGTCCTGTGTGGAAACAGCCATCGATTTTAGTAACGGTTGCTAAAATCATTTTCCTCTTACAAACAGAAATCTTCATCTCTTTTCTGTTTCAGAGTAAATAGTACATACCAGCACTATTTTAAAATAACAAACTCTTGATTGAAGAATAAAAACTACATTTAAACACCAAAAAACTCTGAGCCATCTCCGTGGAGATGTTGCCTGTGCAACGGCAAAGAGAATGACTGGGGAAGGCGGAGCCTAGGAGGGATCATGTGACCAGCTTTGCTGGGCTCTTTGCCATTTCCTGTTGGGGAAGAGAATATCCCACAAGTAAGGATGACGCCGTGGACCGGACACACCTATGTTGGAGAAAAATGCAAAAGCATAGGCCTCTTGATAGAAAAGAAAGCAGGAGGCAAACAACAATGGGGTATTGAAATAATGAAGAAAAAATTGGCGCCAAGTATGACGCACAACGTAACGCAAACTTTTTTGGCGCCAAAAATGACCGGAAATGACACACTTGCGACGCCGGAAATGACGAAGTTGCGTCAAAAACGTAATTTCCTGCGCCAAAAAGTTCGCGCCAAAAATGACGCAATAAAGTCTAACATTTGACGCACCTGCGGGCCTAATACCCGCAAATGCAAAAGTAGTCAAATTGAAAAAAGACTAAACCCCAGGTAAGGAACAAATTTCTTAAAGTGTTTATATTCCCAAATATGAAACTGACAGTCTGCAGAAGGAAATACATGAACCTGACTAATGGCAAATATAAGTACAATACATATATTTAGAACTTTATATAATTTGCATAAAGTGCCAAACCATAGCTGAGAGTGTCTTAAGTAAATGAAAACATACTTACCAAAAGACACCCATCCACATATAGCAGATAGCCAAACCAGTACTAAAACAGTTCTCTAGTAGAGGTAATGGTAAATTTGAGAGTATATCGTCGATCTGAAAAGGGAGGTAGGAGATGAATCTCTACGACCGATAACAGAGAACCCATGAAAAAGACCCCCGTTAGGGAAATCATCGTATTCAATAGGTGATACTCCCTTCACGTCCCTCTGACATTCGCTGTACTCTGAGAGGAATCGGGCTTCAACAATGCTGAGAAGCGCATATCAACGTAGAAATCTTAGCACAAACTTACTTCACCACCTCCATAGGAGGCAAAGTTTGTAAAACTGAATTGTGGGTGTGGTGAGGGGTGTATTTATAGGCATTTTGAGGTTTGGGAAACTTTGCCCCTCCTGGTAGGATTGTATATCCCATATGTCACTAGCTCATGGACTCTTGCCAATTACATGAAAGAAAAAGCAGAATTACTGCATTACAGTAAGGGGTTTCATATACTTCTATGTATTGTGGGGATGCCACAAACAGGATTCCCACTTTCCTGGTTAAGTCCATATGCCTATGAAACTACTATGGGTATTCTTAATCATATTACCCATGGTGTCTGAGAACAATGATAATCATAAATAACATTACCTTAACCGCATCCTTAATTTCAAAAGGCAGCTTCTTGCATGGATTAAGTACATACGCTTGCTTTGCCTGGACTTCTATTTCTCCCGTCTGCATTTTCTGTAAGCCAAAAAAGAAAAACAATTAAACAATGACTTTGTTCTACAAGTGTTACACTAGATGTGGATAGAACATTAGGTTATAGATTTGATACAAATCATCAAGAGAGTAATTCTAGGTCTTGTAACCTTGATATCAAAACTTAGAAGCTACATATAAAATAGGTAACTAAGTTTAGTAAATGCCCTGACTACAAAAAAGCCTGTTTAAAAAGATCCACGGTCACAGGTTCAAATCCCGGCAGGGCCGACTCAGCCCTTCATCCTTTTGAGGTCGATAAAATGAGTACCATTAAATTGGGTAATTATAACAATTATTAATATTCAGCTGCCGATTTGGTTAATTCCTAGAGCGAGCGCTGAAAAAGTCCCACTGGGAGAAAGGCGCTATATAAATACTAGTTATTATATAAAAACTAAATTTATGCTTACCTGATAAATTACTTTCTTTTACGATATGACGAGTCCACGGATTTCATCCTTACTTGTGGGATATTAACCTCCTGCTAACAGGAAGTGGCAAAGAGCACCACAGCAGAGCTGTATATATAGCCCCTCCCCTTCCCCTCCACCCTCAGTCATAGGATTATAGGAAGAGAAAAGGAAAGGCTAAAAAGGTGCAGAGTTGACTGAAGTTTTCAAAAAATAAAATAAACCTGTCTTAAAATAACAGGGAGGGCCGTGGACTTGTCATATTGTAAAAGAAAGTAATTTATCAGGTAAGCATAAATTTAGTTTTCTTTTACAAAGATATGACGAGTCCACTGATTTCATCCTTACTTGTGGGAAACCAATACCAAAGCAATAGGACACGGATGAAAGGGAGGGACAAGACAGGAACCTAAACGGAAGGCACCACTGCTTGAAGAACCTTTCTCCCAAAGATAGCCTCAGAAGAAGCAACAGTATAAAATTTGGAAAATTTGGAAAAAGTGTGAAGGGATGACCAAGTCGCAGCCTTACAAATCTGTTCCACAGATGCATCGTTTTTAAAAGCCCATGTGGAAGCCACAGCCCTAGTAGAATGAGCCGTAATTCTTTCAGGAGGCTGCTGTCCAGCAGTCTCATATGCCAGGCGGATGATACTTCTCAGCCAAAAAGAAAGAGAGGTAGCCGTAGCTTTCTGACCCCTACGCTTTCCAGAATAAACAATGAATAATGAAGATGATTGACAGAAATCCATAGTTCCCTGTAAGTAAAACTTTAAGGCCCGGACCACGTCCAAGTTATGTAACAGACGCTCCTTCTTAGAAGAAGGATTAGGACACAAGGAAGGAAAAACAATTTCCTGATTAATATTCTTATTCGAAACAACCTTAGGAAGGAACCCAGGTTTAGTACGTAAAACCACCTTATCAGAATGAAATATGAGATAAGGCGAATCACACTGTAATGCTGAAAGCTCAGAAACTCTTCGAGCTGAAGAAATTGCAATCAAAAACAGAACTTTCCAAGATAATAGTTTAATATCTATGGAATGCATAGGTTCAAACGGAACCCCTTGCAGAACTCAAGAACTAAATTCAAACTCCAGGGAGGAGTAATAGGTATAAATACAGGCTTAATTCTAGATAGAGCCTGACAAAAAGACTGAACATCTGATACATTTGCCAAACGTTTGTGAAACAGAATTGACAAAGCTGAAATTTGTCCCTTTAAGGAACTTGCTGATAACCCTTTCTCCAATCCTTCCTGGAGAAAAGACAAAATCCTAGGAATCCTATCTTTACTCCATGAGTAACCCTTGGATTCACACCAATAAAGATATTTACGCCATATCTTATGATAGATCTTTCTAGTGACAGGCTTTCTAGCCTGTATCAAAGTATTGATAACTGAATCAGAGAATCCTCGCTTCGATAAAATCAAGCGTTCAATCTCCACGCAGTCAGTTGCAGAGAAATTAGATTTGGATGTTGGAAAGGACCTTGAATGAGAAGGTCCTGTCTCAACGGAAGTTTCCATGGTGGCAGAGAGGACATGTCCATTAGATCCGCATACCAAGTCCTGCGTGGCCATGCAGGCGCTATCAGGATCACTGAAGCTCTCTCCTGTTTGATTCGAGCAATCACGCGTGGGAGGAGAGGAAACGGCAGAAACACATAAGCTAGGCTGAACAACCAAGGTGCTGCCAAGGCATCTATCAGTTCGGCCTGAGGATCCCTTGACCGGGATCCGTATCTTGGAAGCTTGGCATTCTGACGAGATGCCATCAAATCCAATTCCGGTCTGCCCCATCTGAGAATTAAGGAGGCAAATACCTCCGGGTGAAATTCCCACTCCCCTGGATGAAAATTCTGTTGACTTAGAAAATCTGCTTCCCAGTTCTCTACCCCTGGGATGTAGATCGCTGACAGATTACAAGAGTGGGCCTCTGCCCAACTGATTATCTTGGATACTTCTATCATCGCTAAGGAACTCCTTGTTCCCCCCTGATGATTGACATATGCCACAGTCGTTATGTTGTCCGACTGGAATCTGATGAATTTGGCCGAAGCCAACTGAGGTCACGCCTGAAGCGCATTGAATATTGCTCTCAGTTCCAGAATATTGATTGGAAGTAGAGACTCCACCTGAGTCCAAACACCCTGAGCCTTCAGGGAGTTCCAAACTGCACCCCAGCCCAGAAGGCTGGCATCTGTTGTCACTATCACCCACGAGGGTCTGCGGAAACAAGTCCCCTGGGACAGATGATCTGGCGACAACCACCAAAGAAGAGAGTTTCTGGACTCTTGATCCAGAATTATCTTTGGAGATAAATCCACATAATCCCCATTTCACTGACCGAGCATGCACAGTTGCAGTGGTCTGAGATAAAAGCGAACAAACGGAAGGATGTCCATTGCCGCTACCATTAATCCGATTACCTCCATACACTGAGCCACTGATGGCCGAGGAATGGACAGAAGTGCTCAGCAAACCTTCAAAATCTTTGATTTTCTGACCTCCGTCAGAAATACTTTCATGGCTACCGAGTCTATCAGAGTTCCCAAGAAAGGAACCCTTGTCTGTGGAACAAGTGAACTCTTCTCTATGTTCACCTTCCAGCTATGAGTTCTCAGAAAAGACAACACTGTGTCCGTGTGAGATTTTGTCAGATGATATGTTGACGCCTGAATCAGAATATCGTCCAGATAAGGCGCCACCGATATCCCTTGCGGTCTGAGAACCGCCAAATGAGACCCTAGAACCTTTGTGAAGATTCTGGGTGCTGTGGCCAACCCAAAAGGAAGAGCCACAAACTGATAATGTTTGTCCAAGAAGGCAAACCATAGAAACTGATGATGATCTTTGTGGATTGGAATATGAAGGTAAGCATCCTTCAAATCCATGGTAGTCATATATTGACCCTCCTGGATCATTGGCAAAATCGTTTGAATTGTCTCCACCTTGAATGATGGAACTCTTAGAAATTTGTTTAGACACTTGAGGTCCAAAATGGGTCTGAACGTTCCCTCTTTTCTGGTACCACAAAAAGGTTTGAGTAAAACCCCTGTCCCGTTCCAATTTTGGAACAGGACAGATTACTCC
Organism: Bombina bombina; assembly: GCF_027579735.1. Taxonomy (NCBI): domain Eukaryota; kingdom Metazoa; phylum Chordata; class Amphibia; order Anura; family Bombinatoridae; genus Bombina; species Bombina bombina. The sequence continues at coordinate 98,309,552 of NC_069508.1, read as the reverse complement.
CATAGTAAAAAGGTCTTTTACACAGCGTAAGAACGCCTCTCTCTTTATCTGGTTTGCAGATAATTTTGAAAGATGAAATTTCCCTCTTGGGAGAAAATCCTTGAATTCCAATTGATAACCGTGGGTCACTATTTCTAGTACCCAGGAATCCTGAACATCTCTTGCCCTTGCCCAAGCCTGAGCAAAGAAAAAAAGTCTGCTCCCCTACTAGATCCGGTCCCGGGGGCCACCCCTTCATGCTGCTTTGTGGAAGAAGAAGAAGCGGGGGGGTCCTCCTTTAAAGTTCCGAAAGAAACGAAAATTATTCTGTTTACCCCTCATTTTAACCGACCTATCCTGAGGTAGCGCATTGCCCTTACCTCCTGTAATACCAGAAATTATCTCCTTCAATTCTGGCCCAAAAAGGGTCTTACCTTTAAAGGGAATAGCTAAAAGCTTATGTTTTGATGACACATCAGCAGACCAAGATTTGAGCCACAATGCTCTACGTGCTAAAATAGCAAATCCTGCATTTTTTGCCGCTAATTTAGCATATTGAAAAGCGGCATCAGTAATAAAAGAATTAGCTAGCTTAAGAGCCTTAATTCTATATAGAATGTCATCTAATGGAGTCTCAACCTTAAGAGACTCTTCTAGAGCCTCAAACCAAAAAGCTGCTGCAGTAGTTACTGGAACAATGCAAGCCGTAGGTTGTAAAAGAAATCCCTGATTAACAAATAATTTCTTTAGTAGACCCTCTAATTTCTTATCCATAGGATCCTTGAAAGCACAACTATCCTCAATGGGTATAGTAGTACGCTTAGCTAGGGAAGATATAGCTCCCTCTACCTTAGGGACCGTTTGCCATGAGTCCCGAATGGTATCTGATATAGGAAACATTTTCTTAAAATTAGGAAAGGGAGAAAACGGTATACCTGGTCTATCCCATTCCTTACTAATAATTTCCGAAATTCTCTTAGGAACCGGAAAAACATCAGTGTAAGTAGGAACTTCCAAATATTTATACATTTTACACAATTTATCTGGAGGAATCACAATAGGATCACAATCATCCAGAGTCGCTAAAACCTCCCTAAGCAACAGGTGGAGGTGTTCAAGCTTAAATTTAAATGACATAGCATCCGAATCTGTCTGAGGCAAAACATTCCCTGAATCAAAAATTTCACCCTCAGACAGTAATTCCCTGATCCCCAACTCAGAGCACTGAGAGGGAACATCGGAAATAACTAATAAAGCATCAGAGGATTCAGTATTTACATTAATACTTGACCTACTGCATTTACCCTGCAACACTGGTAATTTAGACAATACCTCTGTAAGGGTAGATGACATAACTGCAGCCATCTCCTGCAGAGTAAAGGAATTAGACACACTAGAAGTACTAGGCGTCGCTTGTGTGGGCATAAAACATTGTGACACTTGGGGAGAATTGGATGGCATATCCTGATTCTCTTCAGACTGAGAATCATCCCTAGGCACACTTACTTAATTTAAAATATGCTTTTTACATTGTAAAGCCCTTACAGTACAAAAGTTACACGTTAGAGGGGGTTGCACAATAGCTTCTAAACAAATAGAACAATGAGAAACCTCAATGTCAAACATGTTGAACAGACTAGGAATATCACAAAAGTTGTTTAAACACTTATTTATAGCATAAAATAAACATTAGAAAAAACGTGTACTGTGCCTTTAAGAAAAGAAAAAGTGAACAACTTTTCCAAAATGCACAAAAAACGTTAAATTATTCCCAAATTTAACTTAATATCGTTGGTTAATCCAAAAATTACTGCACCCAGAAGCAAGGGCAGAAATAAGGCTTTAGAAGTACTTATATCAACATGTAGTCAAAAGATAGATAAAAATACACTCTGCACCTACCCCCAGGGTACTTCAAATCAAGTTTCCAACCCTTCAGACCAGCTACACAGTCCAGGAGCCACCGAGTTACTGTTTGCTGCTGCTAAGCCTGAAGAAATTGCACCAAAGTAGGCTCCGCCCCATAAGGTCAAAAGTCAGAGTAGGCCCAAACAACACCACATGGAAATGCAGTTTTGCACTAAGTAAAAATACACACACAATATAACCCTCAAGCATAAAACCAATAAGTTTTAAGTGCCAAAAAATAAAAAACATAAAACATCGTTTTTTTTATATTGTCTCCCATGTCACATAATGCCCAAATATCAACAAATGATAAATATAATATAGGGACTCCAGTAACACCCCTCTTATTAAAATAGGTTTTACTGCTTACCCCATTCCCATACAGGGAAATAATGCCAGCCAGTTCTGATACACCAAGTCTCCTCAGAAAAAAAGGCTGCACAATACCTTAATGCTGCTTGTAGCATGAAACCGGTCTCCACACTGAAGATGTCTCATGGTTACCTTCAGAAGTCTTGTGGGAACCAGCGTGGATCTTAGTTACAAATGCTAAGATCATCAAACCTCAGGGCAGAAATCTTCTTCCATATCCCCCTGAGGAAAATAGTATGCACCGGTACCATTTAAAATAAAAAACTTCTTGATTGAAGAAACTAAAACTAACACCTCACTTTACCATGTCTTCCTAGTATAACACAGGCAAAGAGAATGACTGAGGGTGGAGGGGAAGGGGGGGGGGGCTATATATACAGCTCTGCCTTGGTGCTCTTTGCCACTTCCTGTTAGCAGGAGGTTAATATCCCACAAGTAAGGATGAAATCCGTGGACTCGTCATATCTTTGTAAAAGAAATAGGGGTCGACCTATTATCGGAGCGGCCGATTATTAGGGCCGATATTCAGAATTTCTGAAATAATCAGTATAGGCCATAAACTTGCCGATATTGCCGCTATTACCGATATGGAGCAAATCAAAAGTAATTTAGCTCTGTGTACTTCAGGGAAACTCTGTAGTTTTAAGTGACACAAATCATCACACAAATCATCTATAGCACATATAAGCTGGACATAGCATCTAATAATAAATAACACTGATAACAGAGTCCAAGCCCAGGTGTTCCTGGGAGCTCAGTTACCAACTACCATACCCCCAATGGCAGTCTGTAGATAAACATAAAAACAAAATATATGCTTACCTGATACATTATTTTCTTTCCTGGCATGGAGAGTCTTCAAATCCATTATAATTACTAGTGGGAATTCAACTCCTGGCCACCAGGAGGAGGCAAAGAACACCCCAGGAGAGCTGTTAAGTATCACTCCCACTTCTCATAAACTCCCAGTCATTCGGCCGAAGGAATATGGAAATAGAAGATGACACAAGGGTATAGAGGTGCTTGAGGTTTATACAAAAAAAAGCCATCTTAAATCAAATGAAGGGCGGGTCGTGGACTCCATGCCAGGAAAGAAAATAATTTATCAGGTAAGCATAAATTTTGTTTTCTTTCCAATAGCATGGAGAGTCCACAAATCCATTCTAATTACTAGTGGGAACCAATACCCTAGCTAGAGGACACAGAATGGAAGGGAGGGAGAACAAGACAGATGGACCTAAACAGAAGGCTTGAACACTTGAAGTACTTTTCTCTCAAAAGAAGCCTCAGCTGAGACAAAAATATTGAATTTGTAGAATTTGGAAAAAGTATGCAACGAGGACCAAGTGGCCACCTTGCAGATTTGTTCCACAGAAGCTTCATTTTTTAAGGCCCAGGAAGAAGAGACAGCCCTAGTGGAATGAGCTGTAGTTCTCTCAGGAGGCTGTTGTCCAGCTGTCTCATAAGCCAACCGAATAACACCTCTCAACCAGAGACAAAGTGGCCTTCTGGCCCTTACACTTACCAAAGAAAACAACGACTAGGGCAGTAGATTGCCAAAAATCTTTAGTTGTCTGTAGATAAAATTTCAGAGCACACACAACATCCAGGTTATGCAACAGACGTTCCTTCTGAGAAGAAGGATTAGGACAAAACAAAGGAACAACAATTTCCTGATTAATGTTGCAATACGACACTACCTTAGGAAGAAATCCAAACTTAGTACGAAGGACCGCCTTATCCGCATGAAAAATGAGGTAAGGAGAATCACACTGCAGAGCCGAAAGCTAGGAAACTCTGTGATAAGAATAAATAGCAAGGTGAAACAAAACATTCCAAGATAACAACTTAATATCAACAGAGTGCATAGGCTCAAACGGAGCCTGCTGCAGAACCTTAAGAACAAGATTAAGGCTCCATGGAGGAGCAACAGGTTTAAACACAGGCCTGATTCTGATGAAGGCCTGAACAAAAGATTGAACATCTGGCAGGTCTGCCAGACGTTTATACAAAATAATAGACAGTGCAGAGATCTGACCCTTCAGAGTACTGACTGACAAACCTTTCTCCAGACCTTCCTGAAGAAAAGACAAAATGTGGGGAACCCTCACCCAACTCCAAGAGAAATACCTTGATTCGCCCCAATAAAGGTATTTACGCAACACCTTATGGTAAATTTTGTGATTTACCGGCTTTACGAGCCTGAAGCATGGTATCAATGACCCTCTCAGAAAAAGCGCCCCTAGACAACACTAGGCGTTTAATCTCCAAACAGTCAGCTTCCGAGAATCTTCCGAGAATAGAACGTATAGTCTCCATTTTGAAGGAAGGAATCTTGAGAAATTTGTTGAGACACTTAAGGTCCAACATGGGTCGAAAAGTTCCCTCTTTCTTGGGAACCACAAAGAGGTTGGAATATAATCCTTGAACCTGTTCCACCAGAGGAACTGGGACAATCACTCCCAGAGAAGCTAGATCCTTTTTCCAGCTTAAGAAAGCCTCTCTCTTTACCTGGTTTACAGAAAACCTTAACAGGAGAAATCTACCCCTGGGGGAACAATATTTGAATCCTATCCTGTATCCCTGGGAGACTACTTCCACTGTCAAAGGATCTGGGACGTTGCGGATCCAAGCCTGCTGAAAGAAGGAAAGCCTGCCCCTATTTGATCCAAAATGGGATCGGGGGCGGCCCCTTCATGCTGACTTAGACTCAGAGAAAGGTTTCTTGGATTGCTTCCCCTTATTCCAAGGTTGACTAGACCTCCATGAGGTCCTGGATTGCTCCGTCTTGGAAGAAGAGGCGGATGGCTTTTGTCCTTTGAAGTTGCAAAAGGAATGAAAATTAGAATTCTGGCAACCCTTAGGTCTACCCTTCTTGTCCTGAGCTAGGAAGGCTCCCCCTTTCCACCAGTAACTTCGGAAATTATCTCAGCCAGACCACGACCAAATAAAGTCTTGCTTTTAAAAGGCAAAGACAGAAGTTTGGACTTGGATGCTACATCCGCAGACCAAAACTTTAGCCACAGAGCTCTGCGAGCTAGAACAGCAAATCTACAAATGTTGGCTTGCATGCTGGCACCACAGATAAAGAGTCCTCTGTACTAGCCACAGCAGATTCAGAATCAGAGATCTCACCCTCAGAAGCCACTAAAGAATGATCCTCCTCAGATAACTGAGACAGGCTGACTAACACAGCCTTGGCGGACTCAGAACTCTTAGTATTAGATATTCTTATCCTAAGACAAAAGCATATTATTTAAACATGTGGAGCAAAACTGTACAGGAGGAATAATCTGAGCCTCCAAGCAATATAAACACTTGTCAAAGGACAAGGCTAAGTTAGTATCAGGATTCATAACTTGAAAATTGGTTCCCAAAAGTAAATATCTTATATCCAGACAGAAGTTATCTCAAATATATTGTATATGTTTTTAGCGCCGGCTCAACCATGAGACCAAGTGGGTCCCATGGACCCAGGCGGCACTTGACAGGGGGCGGCACTTCAGTGACTGAGAAAGTTACTGTGAGTGAGACCCAGGCTGCTCTTGTCCTCTGACGCCTGAATTCAGCAGTGCACTGAATTGTGTTTTACTGTGTGCTGCTGCTGGAAGCGTGTGCTGCTGGTAATGCTATTATTAACTCAAATATGTGCCATCTGGGGTGGAACTACTGCAGCGGAACTGGGGGGGAATGAAGCAGCACAGCTCCAGATGAGAGCGCAACCAAGGGGTCATGGAAGTTGTAGTCATGGTGTCCTCTTGCACTCAGTGAAAGGAAGCAATTGTACTACAGCTCCCATATTGCTCTGTGAGCGACCTGTCTATATAACAACAGGTAGTGTGAGTATACAGCGTAAAAGGCAGACATGGGACAAAATTACCACGCAGTGCTGAAAATAACATGCAGTGCTGGGTATGCAGACATGAAAGAAGTGTGAGTAACCTCACCAAAGCAGGTTTTCCGAAACAGTTACCTCCCTAAGCTTTCATATAAGGCTGGGGTCACAGTAAAAAAAAAAATGTGCTCTTTAATTCTGCTAATTTTCCTACAGGTAGTCTTTGATTTTCCTGGGTGCACCGGATGCCTCAGTTTTAGGGTTTTGAAGTCCATTATGTTAGCCCGTTATAACACTAAATAGCTGCCACCCGCCATGCGGTTTTAGCTGCTTGTAAGGTTAGAAGCAAGTCACAGTGTGCTAATTTACTTGGGAATTCACATAGCTGTGTAGCCTAAAATGTAATGCAGACACTTTCTTTTTTACAGCAGCGCACTCTCATACTGTTCCTCTTTCTGCACACACTTGCAATACCTTATAGAGCTGTGAGAGCGTGTTGCTGTAAAAAGATATATAGTGTGTGTGGGCACAGTATTAAGGGTCTATTAGACTAGAATGAGCAGCAGATTTTTTTCAATTGTCTGTTTTGGAGCGTGTACCGGCTGTCACTAGTAGTTCAGCAGCTCAAAATGTTGATAAGAACAAGAGTCAGGTAAAGGGAGAGCGAAAAATAAAAGTTAAAGTGATTGCAAATCACAAACCTAACACCCACACATCTGATACTGCCGAGAGGGCAACAGTGTGAGAGCGAACGGCTGTAATAAACATGTCTGGGTGGTTTATTATTTGTGATCACTTAAACTTTGAATGTGACAGGTTTTTTTTTATCTCCTGCTTGACTCTTTTTTTATCTCTTGCATATTTGCTGATACTTTGAAAATCAACTTTAGCTTAGCCCTTAGCTTACCACTGCTAAAACACTTACTAGTTAAAAAAAAAAAGGTGATATACTGAACATACTATTAGGTGTCTGGATTGGCAATTTTTTTCTCCTTTTAACCACATAATTCCCAGACAGCTGCAACACACTGCATAGCCACCCAATCTACATTGTAAATGTATTGCTCAGAAGGATTTAGAGTCATGTTCTTACCATGCACATTAGACTCTTTTCAAGTATGAACAACAGAATAACTTAAGATCAGATACGCTATGCTTTAGGGGAAAATGTATTTTTAAAAACCCTTTATGATTTCCCAGTGTATCATTCACTTGGCTTATATTGAGATATATATTTTTTTGCTGTAAACCATATTTTCAATACATATCCCAAAGCTGGTGATATGATTTTATATAAACACAGAATGTGTTGTGGGGGGGGGGGGGCGCTAAAAAATATTCTTGCACCAGGGCCCTCTGAGCATTATAACCGCCACTGCGGGTGGGGGGGGCATCATTTTATTCTTGGACCCAGGCAGTACAATGTCTTGACCCGGCCCGGTATGTTCTCAAAACTCAATAAAAAAACTCAATACATCTTAAACAGATTTTTTTTTTTTTTGCACTAACACCAAAATTTAATAGCACCGCTATACCTCAGCCTTGACCGAAAATGAAAACCCACTAGCGACTGCATAGTAGCAGACTCTGCTAAGGATCCGCACAAGACTTGATTTCTATCAGGGTGTCAGGAATCAGACGGAGACGAGAAGTGCAAAAATAATCACACCTTTATTAATAACAAAAAAATAATTAAAAGTCCACAAGTCAAATAACAAGCCAGGAGTCAAAACCAGAGCTGGTAGTCAGACGAGCCGAGTCAGGAGCCAAAGCGAATAGTCAGACGAGCTGGAATCAGGAACAAGGAAAACAGCAGAGTCAGGAACAAGCCAGGGATCAGGAACCAGGAAGGACGTCAGACAGACAGGTAATACACAGGAACTCTCACAAACAGGTCTGAGACAATGCAAGGGCAAAGCATACTGAACAGAGGCCCTTTAAATAAGTGATGACATCACAATTCTGAGACTGCATCCTGTCTCACAAAGATGATGCACACCAGTCTGGCCATAAAAGGAAGTACAGGAAATGAGCAGCATCCCCCACAATGCACCATAGTCAGCAAGAGAGGTGAGTAAAATGGCTGCCAGCAGCACATGGCAAACAAAACAGGGAAAAAACCCTGACAATTTCACAGTCTCCGGATCAGATGAGGCACTCTCGTATCCGCTCCACTCTTCCGCATAAGGCTTTCATTTTCAGCTGGCTTGAAGAGCGGAGCAGATACGAGACTGCCTTAGCCAATGAACATGAACACAACAGATTTTTTTTTTCTGCACCACAGAAAAAAGCGTGCGAGTTACGCTGCGCTGTGGCTGATAGAAATAAAACTGATGATCACTTCAAAATATGTATAATATATAATGTATTAGTAACAGCCATATATCATATTAAAGTGCACAAAACATACCCCACATAAGGATAATAACAGGACAAATAACAAATAGCCCTAGGGAAATACCACTCTCATTGCCAGCCTCATAATATTCAGTAACCATAACTACCAGTTACTTTTAACCACTTAGCAGACACAGTGCCCTTACAGAGCTGCTCTTAAGCATATTTCCACATAAGAGATAATTCTGTACCATAATGAGTCCACTGAGGATTAACCCCCATAGTGCTGAAACCTTCTCAACTAGCTTCTTAGGTATGAAAGATTCAACCGATCTCTGATAGGGACCTGTAGAAAAAGAAAAAACAACCCTGGTTTTCTATAGAGGGGTAGCATAAATGTTAGAAGGTAAGCAAGGACTACCTCGCCGTCTTCTAACTGCTAAAAGCCACCATTACTCTTACTAAAGAGGATTACATGGACACAGCATATCCCCAATCCTTGCTTGCAAAGAAAAGTACCCATTAAAGGATTAAATATCTTCAGACACCATCTTCGCACATCCTCCCGATGTACAAGGCAAAGAATGACTAGGGGTTTATGGGAAGTGGGAGTGATACTTAACAGCTCTGCTGGGGTATTCTTTGCCTCATCCTGTTGGCCAGGAGTTGAATTCCCACTAGTAATTAGAATGGATTTGTGGACTCTCCATGCCATTGGAAAGAAAATATGATTTGTGAAATGGAAAATGTGATCTTTAAGTGGCACTTAAAGCTACATAGTTGCCCTGAATTACACCGAGCTAAATTACTTTTGATTTGCTCATAGGGGTTAGAAATACATAAAATCAATCTGCTTGCTAATTGCTGTCAGAAATAGAACATTATTTTATTTAAATATTTTATTTTCCCCTTTAATGGGCATAAAAAAAAAACATTAAAAAATTAATAGCTCAGGCACAACAATTAAATGTCCACAACGACAAACCTTGAGTAGAAAGCTATGCAGTATAGGAGACTAGTATCAATATTCTCTAGCAGTTGATAACAATGCTCTGACCATTAGGTGGCGTTGTTAGACATGTTTAAAACTGCCCATAAGTGACAAAGAAACTTATACGCCACTCCTCAGTACCAGGGAAGGTATTGGCAATACAGTAAATAAATGAGCATATTAAAAATTAAAACAAATAAATAAATTTAGCACTGATATTCCAGCATGTCCTTTCTTTCCCTATCAAGTGGCATTATATAAAAAGTAACAAAAACTTGCACTCACTGGTCTTTTAAACACACTTTTTACTGTGAAAATATAGTGACGTTTCGGGGACAAAATATCCCGTTCCTCAGACACAGTGTAATGGCATATCATACAATATATAGAGCAAACAAATATAGTAAACCCCGCCCCCCAATTAAGACCAAAAAAATGCCAAAAAATTGAGTCATGGTAACAACCTTGTGAAAATAATAAACAAATGGTGATCATGATGTTAACATGTCTGAACAATGTATACAAAAACTTTGTAAAGTGATTATAATCAGTGACATTACAGTAACCAAACAGCAACATAGAACCATACTTTCATATGTAAGGCATTCAACAAAATATTAAAAGGTTAAATATTCAAAGGTTAGAGGCAAGACTACAGATACCTGTGTTGTAACATAGTAATAGATCAGCATCGGCCGTACTCCATAATAAGGCACTGAAAGACACTGTTCCACTAACATATCATAGAGTGCAATCTTGTATAAATACCTGGCGATGCGGTAAAGCTGACAACATATCCCTTATTTGTTAGTGTACATACCGCACACTAAACTCCACCGGGGCCGAAACCCGGAAGTAAAGGGGAGGAGCGCAGAGTGGAAAGCACCAGGACAATAGCATATATGTTACCATGGTAACCCAAAATACAAACGCCAATGAAAACAGTACTAAGACCTCACACAATCATACTTTAAGTGGAGCTGCAAAAACAGAGTGTTTAAATACTGGTACCCAGCATGTTACATTAAAATGTAAAGTGGGAAATTGCCTATTATGTTAAACCACACAGAGATCGTAATAGGGATGGCAGATTGCCATGGGAACTACCGGGAGCATTAGGAGCAAAAGGTGAAAATGCTAGACCTTGGGTGCCAGAAATATGCCATTGGTGTACTGAGATAATTGGGCATATCAAGCACACTATATCTGGGAATGGCCAGTCAGGGAAATTAGCTTATGTTCCTCCTGTGAAAACCCACCAGCTCCAGATACTCATAAAAGTAAAAGTCAATTTTTGCGTGAACCCTCTATTTGTGGCACAGTCATCAATTTCTGGATTGGTGACTCCTTGCATGCCCTTGTTACTTTTATTTATCCTGTACTAACACCCTGGCAGTTTAGCTGAAAAGTGAGAGTGCTCTCCTGTGTTCCAATATATATATATATATATATATATATATATATATATATATATATATATATATATTATATATACTGTGTATATATACTGTATATATATATATATATGTATATATATATATATTTTTTTTTTACTTTACTTTTAACACTTATCTGTAAAGTGTACCAAGTGAGCGTGTTTTTAGTGAAGTGGCAGCAATATATGAAAAAAACAAAAGCTGTTTAACAAGAGAACATGCTGAAATGTTATGTTTTCTGCACTATAATGTTTTTCTACTTAACTGGGAGTATTGAAGAAATTGTGTAGTGTCTAGCTTTGCAGTAATTTTATATCAGTGTGCAGTTTAAAGGTATTAATGCCATTGTTCTATGTTATGGGAAGCCATTTAATAAGTTAATTTTCAAGCACTTTATTTTTCCCAGTTGTTTATTTTTACTGTTTAAATTTTTAATAAGCATGTTCAGTTTATACCAGATTTGTGTAGAAATTGTGTTGATTTTTCAAAACTGTAAATGTACAGAATATCGTCTTAAAACGCGGCCAATAATCGTTATCGGTATTGGCCCTGAAAAAACAATATCGGCCTATCCCTATATTGTATGTTATATAACTGTGCATGAGCTGCTACTGGAGACGTTTCCTAATGCCAAGATCAGTACTTCATACACATAACAGACTAGATTACAAGTGAAGCACACCCACACAATATATATATAAATATATATATATATATATATATATATACACAGTATATATATGTTTTTATATAGTTTTCATGTGTTTTGTTGCCAGTGTAATACTTTTAAATAGTATATCATTTTCTGTTATTTATAAATATTGCAAGTTAAGCTATCCAAACCAAAAATTAATTGCATGATTTAACTTAAATCAATTTCAAGATAATTTGAGCAAAAAACATTGGAAAAACATAATTTATGCTTACCTGATAAATTCCTTTCTTCTGTTGTGTGATCAGTCCACGGGTCATCATTACTTCTGGGATATAACTCCTCCCCAACAGGAAATGCAAGAGGATTCACCCAGCAGAGCTGCATATAGCTCCTCCCCTCTACGTCAGTCCCAGTCATTCGACCAAGAATCAACGAGAAAGGAGTAACCAAGGGTGAAGTGGTGACTGGAGTATAATTTAAAAGATATTTACCTGCCTTAAAACAGGGCGGGCCGTGGACTGATCACACAACAGAAGAAAGGAATTTATCAGGTAAGCATAAATTATGTTTTCTTCTGTTATGTGTGATCAGTCCACGGGTCATCATTACTTCTGGGATACCAATACCAAAGCAAAAGTACACGGATGACGGGAGGGATAGGCAGGCTCATTATACAGAAGGAACCACTGCCTGAAGAACCTTTCTCCCAAAAATAGCCTCCGAAGAAGCAAAAGTGTCAAATTTGTAAAATTTGGAAAAAGTATGAAGCGAAGACCAAGTTGCAGCCTTGCAAATCTGTTCAACAGAGGCCTCATTCTTAAAGGCCCAAGTGGAAGCCACAGCTCTAGTGGAGTGAGCTGTAATTCTTTCAGGAGGCTGCTGTCCAGCAGTCTCATAGGCTAAACGTATTATGCTACGAAGCCAAAAAGAGAGAGAGGTAGCAGAAGCTTTTTGACCTCTCCTCTGTCCAGAGTAAACGACAAACAAGGAAGAAGTTTGGCGAAAATCTTTAGTTGCCTGCAAGTAGAACTTGAGGGCACGAACTACATCCAGATTGTGTAAAAGACGTTCCTTCTTTGAAGAAGGATTTGGACACAAGGATGGGACAACAATCTCTTGATTGATGTTCCTGTTAGTGACTACCTTAGGTAAGAACCCAGGTTTAGTACGCAGAACTACCTTGTCTGAGTGAAAAATCAGATAAGGGGAATCACAATGTAAGGCTGATAACTCAGAGACTCTTCGAGCCGAGGAAATAGCCATTAAAAACAGAACTTTCCAAGATAACATTTTTATATCAATGGAATGAAGGGGTTCAAACGGAACACCCTGTAAAACGTTAAGAACTAAGTTTAAACTCCATGGTGGAGCAACAGCTTTAAACACAGGCTTGATCCTAGCTAAAGCCTGACAAAAGGACTGGACGTCTGGATTTTCTGACAGACGTCTGTGTAACAAGATGGACAGAGCTGAAATCTGTCCCTTTAATGAACTAGCTGATAAACCCTTTTCTAAACCTTCTTGTAGAAAAGACAATATCCTAGCGATCCTAACCTTACTCCAGGAGTAACCTTTGGATTCGCACCAGTATAGGTATTTCCGCCATATTTTATGGTAAATCCTTCTGGTAACAGGCTTCCTAGCCTGAATCAGAGTATCAATAACCGACTCAGAAAAACCACGTTTTGATAAAATCAAGCGTTCAATTTCCAAGCAGTCAGCTTCAGAGAAGTTAGATTTTGATGTTTGAATGGACCCTGTATCAGAAGGTCCTGTCTTAGAGGTAGAGACCAAGGCGGACAGGATGACATGTCCACTAGATCTGCATACCAAGTCCTGCGTGGCCAAGCAGGTGCTATTAGAATTACTGATGCTCTCTCCTGTTTGACTTTGGCAATCAATCGAGGAAGCAGCGGGAAGGGTGGAAACACATAAGCCATCCTGAAGTTCCAAGGTGCTGTCAAAGCATCTATCAGAACTGCTCCCGGATCCCTGGATCTGGACCCGTAGCGAGGAAGTTTGGCGTTCTGGCGAGACGCCATGAGATCTATCTCTGGTTTGCCCCAACGTCGAAGTATTTGGGCAAAGACCTCCGGATGAAGTTCCCACTCCCCCGGATGAAGAGTCTGGCGACTCAAGAAATCCGCCTCCCAGTTCTCCACTCCCGGGATGTGGATTGCTGACAGGTGGCAAGAGTGAGACTCTGCCCAGCGAATTATCTTTGATACTTCCATCATTGCTAGGGAGCTTCTTGTCCCTCCCTGATGGTTGATGTAAGCTACAGTCGTGATGTTGTCCGACTGAAACCTGATGAACCCCCGAGTTATTAACTGGGGCCAAGCCAGAAGGGCATTGAGAACTGCTCTCAATTCCAGAATGTTTATTGGAAGGAGACTCTCCTCCTGATTCCATAGTCCCTGAGCCTTCAGAGAATTCCAGACAGCGCCCCAACCTAGTAGGCTGGCGTCTGTTGTTACAATTGTCCAGTCTGGCCTGCTGAATGGCATCCCCCTGGACAGGTGTGGCCGATGAAGCCACCATAGAAGAGAATTTCTGGTCTCTTGATTCAGATTCAGAGTAGGGGACAAATCTGAGTAATCCCCATTCCACTGACTTAGCATGCATAATTGCAGCGGTCTGAGGTGTAGGCGTGCAAAAGGTACTATGTCCATTGCCGCTACCATTAAGCCGATCACCTCCATGCATTGAGCTACTGACGGGTGTTGAATGGAATGAAGGACGCGGCATGCATTTTGAAGTTTTGTTAACCTGTCTTCTGTCAGGTAAATCTTCATTTCTACAGAATCTATAAGAGTCCCCAAGAATGGAACTCTTGTGAGAGGAAAGAGAGAACTCTTCTTTTCGTTCACTTTCCATCCATGCGACCTTAGAAATGCCAGAACTAACTCTGTATGAGACTTGGCAGTTTGAAAGCTTGAAGCTTGTATTAGAATGTCGTCTAGGTACGGAGCTACCGAAATCCCTCGCGGTCTTAGTACCGCTAGAAGGGCACCCAGAACCTTTGTGAAGATTCTTGGAGCCGTAGCCAATCCGAATGGAAGAGCTACAAACTGGTAGTGCCTGTCTAAGAAGGCAAACCTTAGATACCGGTGATGATCTTTGTGGATCGGTATGTGAAGGTAAGCATCCTTTAAATCCACTGTGGTCATGTACTGACCCTCTTGGATCATGGGTAAGATTGTCCGAATAGTTTCCATTTTGAACGATGGAACTCTTAGGAATTTGTTTAGAGTCTTTAAATCTAAGATTGGCCTGAAAGTTCCCTCTTTTTTGGGAACCACAAACAGGTTTGAGTAGAACCCTTGTCCTTGTTCCGACCACGGAACCGGATGGATCACTCCCATTGTTAACAGATCTTGTATGCAGCGTAGAAACGCTTCTTTCTTTATCTGGTTTGTTGACAACCTTGACAGATGAAATCTCCCTCTTGGGGGAGATAATTTGAAGTCTAGAAGGTATCCCTGAGATATGATCTCTAGTGCCCAGGGATCCTGAACATCTCTTGCCCAGGCCTGGGCGAAGAGAGAGAGTCTGCCCCCTACTAGATCCGGTCCCGGATCGGGGGCTCTCGGTTCATGCTGTCTTTGGGGCAGCAGCAGGTTTCCTGGCCTGCTTGCTTTTGTTCCAGGACTGGTTAGGCTTCCAGCCTTGCCTGTAACGAGCAACAGCTCCTTCCTGTTTTGGTGCAGTGGAGGTTGATGCTGCTCCTGTTTTGAAATTCCGAAAGGGACGAAAATTAGACTGTCTAGCCTTAGCTTTGGCCTTGTCTTGAGGTAGGGCGTGGCCCTTACCTCCCGTAATGTCAGCGATAATTTCTTTCAAACCGGGCCCGAATAAGGACTGCCCCTTGAAAGGTATATTAAGTAATTTGGACTTAGAAGTAACATCAGCTGACCAGGATTTTAGCCACAGTGCCCTGCGTGCCTGTATGGCGAATCCTGAGTTCTTAGCCGTAAGTTTGGTTAAATGTACTACGGCCTCCGAAATGAAAGAATTAGCTAGTTTAAGGACTCTAAGCCTGTCCGTAATGTCGTCTAGCGTAGAGGAACTAAGGTTCTCTTCAAGCGACTCAATCCAAAATGCTGCCGCAGCCGTAATCGGCGCGATACATGCAAGGGGTTGTAATATAAAACCTTGTTGAACAAACATTTTCTTAAGGTAACCCTCTAATTTTTTATCCATTGGATCTGAGAAAGCACAGCTATCCTCCACCGGGATAGTGGTACGCTTAGCTAAAGTAGAAACTGCTCCCTCCACCTTGGGGACCGTTTGCCATAAGTCCCGAGTGGTGGCGTCTATTGGAAACATCTTTCTAAATATTGGAGGGGGTGAGAACGGCACACCGGGTCTATCCCACTCCTTAGTAACAATTTCAGTTAGTCTCTTAGGTATAGGAAAAACGTCAGTACTCGCCGGTACCGCAAAGTATTTATCCAACCTACACAGTTTCTCTGGTATTGCAACAGTGTTACAATCGTTGAGAGCTGCTAAGACCTCCCCTAGTAGTACACGGAGGTTCTCCAATTTAAATTTAAAATTTGAAATATCTGAGTCCAATCTGTTTGGATCAGAACCGTCACCCACAGAATGAAGCTCTCCGTCCTCATGCTCTGCGAGCTGTGACGCAGTATCAGACATGGCCCTAGCATTGTCAGCGCACTCTGTTCTCACCCCAGAGTGATCACGCTTGCCTCTTAGTTCAGGTAATTTAGACAAAACTTCAGTCATAACAGTAGCCATATCTTGTAATGTTATCTGTAATGGCCGCCCAGATGTACTAGGCGCCAAAATATCACGCACCTCCCGGGCGGGAGATGCAGGTACTGTCGCGTGAGGCGAGTTAGTCGGCATAACTCTCCCCTCGCTGTTTGGTGAAATTTGTTCACATTGTACAGATTGACTTTTATTTAGAGTAGCATCAATACAGTTAGTACATAAATTTCTATTGGGCTCCACCTTGGCATTGGAACAAATGACACAGATATCTTCCTCTGAGTCAGACATGTTTAACACACTAGCAAAAAAACTTACAACTTGGTTATAATCTTTTTTAGCAAAAAAACGCACTGTGCCTCAAAGAGGTACTAACGATTAAATGACAGTTGAAATAATGAACTGAAAAACAGTTATTGCATCAAACTTTAAAACAACACAACTTTTAGCAAAGGTTTGTTCCCATTAGTAAAAAACAACACTAATTAAATTTGTACATAAGAAAACAAAACAACGTTTTTTATACACAGTCACTATAAGAATTCTCACAGCTCTGCTGAGAGAATTTACCTCCCTTCAAAGAAGTTTGAAGACCCCTGAGATCTGTCAGAGATGAACCGGATCATGCAGGAAATATAAAAGTAGCTGACTGGAATTTTTTGATGCGTAGCAAAGAGCGCCAAAAACGGCCCCTCCCTCTCCCACACAGCAGTGAAGAGAAACAAAACTGTCACAATTAAAGCAAAAAACTGCCAAGTGGAAAAGAATGCCCAAATATTTATTCACACAGTACCTCAGCAATGTAAACGATTCTACATTCCAGCAAAAACGTTTAACATGAGAATAGTTATTAAAAGGATTAGTGACCTTTAACACAGTAGTTCCGGTGAAATACCATCCCCAGAATACTGAAGTGTATACATACATGTCATCTTAACGGTATGGCAGGCTTTTCTCATCAATTCCATTCAGAAAATAAAAACTGCCACATACCTCAATGCAGATTCATCTGCCCGCTGTCCCCTGATCTGAAGCCTTTATCTCCCTCAGATGGTCGAGAACAGCAATATGATCTTAACGACTCCGGTTAAAATCATAGTAAAAAATCTCTGTCAGATTCTTCCTCAAACTCTGCCAGAGAAGTAATAACACGCTCCGGTGCTATTTTAAAATAACAAACTTTTGATTGAAGTCATAAAAACTAAGTATAATCACCATAGTCCTCTCACACATCCTATCTAGTCGTTGGGTGCAAGAGAATGACTGGGACTGACGTAGAGGGGAGGAGCTATATGCAGCTCTGCTGGGTGAATCCTCTTGCATTTCCTGTTGGGGAGGAGTTATATCCCAGAAGTAATGATGACCCGTGGACTGATCACACATAACAGAAGAAAAAAATATTTCATAATTTTAGCTTAATATTGGCTTCAATTTTAGCCGGGTGGTCAGTAAAATTAGCTGGGTGTTGTGCCCATTAAATAGTTCCTAGGGAGAACACTGCACATGTTTTACGTCAAGTCTCCAAAAGTGCAAAATGTTTTTCAGCAGTATTTTAACTCACCACTTGCAATATGAGCATTAAAGTGACAGCAAACAGCTTGGGCTAGATTATGAGTGGCGTGCTAACTGTTGCGGATTTTTGCACACGTCAAAAGTAGCGCACGTATTACAAGTTGAAAGTAAACGTGCTTGCTTGTGCGCAATTTAATTTAACGGACGTTGGGTTACTGTAACTTCAGAGCTTTGGTTAACGGTTACGTGAGACAAAAAAGTGGCACAAAAACCATAAAAAATAAATTTAACAGTACAGATACACTGTGATGAAAAACCAATTATTAAAACATATAGCGGGACTTCCTGTGGGAGGAGCGTGAGGAAAGACGTGCACGCTAGAGCTCTGTGAGAGAGAGCTGCTGTTATCACCATATCCCGCCAAATTTGCTCCTATTGCCGGAGGTGAGAGCTCTGCCTGGGGAGACACAGTTCCACCTAAAGGAGGAAGTCTAAACCTACTGAAGTTGAGGCCGGTTGGTCCCGGCCGGGGACACGCAAGTAGTGCTTTGAAGGCCATATCAGATGTCAGACCACGGATTACCCAGTGAGTTCCGCGTGAGACAGTCACCCTGGTAGCGACGAAAAACTTACCGACAAACTCCAAACAAGACAACAGTGACCGTTACTTGCTCGCAATACCCGGCACGGATGGGAGGTGTCCTGACCGCAGTCCGGAAGATCGTGTAGCAGAGAGGGAGTCTTGGAGTAGCGGACTGAAACACTGAACGAATCTCACTCAAGAAGCGCAAGTATTGTATATTGGTGGTCTAAGTCGGATGTGTCTGTAAAAGGGGCTATAACTATATGCACTTTTTCTCTCTTCTCTGGCTTGTAAAACAGCAAGATACAAGGGGTTGGGGATAAAACAAAGTCTCCTGTTTATTTCAGACAAACAAATCTTAAAGGCAAAGTTGTGCAGTGGGAGAATAAATTGTAACCTTGAATATTTCCCCTGCCGGGGGGAGAAAAGGGGAAAAGAAGGGCACAGAAAAGATAACAGAGGGGATCGCCCCATTAACTGTTTTAGACTATGCTACTTTAATAAACGTGCCCTTAGTTATCAAACTTTTGAAAGCAGAAAAAGCGGCTTATACCAGTGGAATATTCCGTAGAGGGTGCACTACGGCATAAGAAAACAAGCTGTAATCTTGGAAGCTTTTTGATTTTTTGAATATCACATGAACTTTACTGGACTGTGGTAAACCAATAGAATACGCTTTAAATGAATAAGTCTTTCTAAGAAGAAAAACTGTACAGGAAAAAATGTGATATAAGTATTAACTTTAACACTATGTTGACATTAGTTCCAGCCTCTTTTGACGTATTAGAGACAAAATCTGAACGATCTTGATTTGGTAGTTGCTTGTTTACCTTGGCAGAAATTGTCTGCATGAGTGATATAAAAGTGGAGCAGCATTTCCTGGCTTTTGAACGCCATACTACTGAAGCTAGAAGAATAGCAAGCAACCTGCTGTTTTTTTTTTATATATGTATTTTTTTTTACTTTGTGTGTTGTGATAGTCCACGACGGTGGGCAACAGAGCAAGCGATTAGTAGAAACAGTAAAGAATATTGTTTTTTTTTCTCTTGTATAGAGTAAGACAGCAATAGTTAACAATATTGAGAAATAATTCAGGGTATTAATTATCTGTAATATAATTTAAACATCATCTTACCCTTCTATGTTTTGGTGAAAGTAGATTCTATAGTCATAGGCCAGAACATTAGATATTAACATCAAACAGTGCCATACGTAAGGTTATGTTAAAGTTTCAGTATATTGTTTTGAGAAATACAATCGCGGAAATTATTTTTCATTGCTATTTAGATAGATGGTATTAATTAATCAAGGTATATATGTGGCCAGAAAATACGGTTAGCATATGGGTCAATTGTGAAAAGTTGCTATTTAAGTTGCAAAGGGAAATTCTGACAGAGTGATACTATATAAGCTATCTGAGAAGGTCTGGTTCTTTATCAATTATAACAAAGTTTAATGTGTAAGACATCTAAAATTCTGTTAGACAAGTGGTATTTTCAGCTTATCAGACGATGACTTTTTGCAGAGGGCCTTGATTTGAACTGCATTTACCAGGAGCCGAGTGGTATTTTGACTCAGGGGGAATATAAGGTGGGGAAGAGGCACATTATATAGAACACACTAGCACAGATAGGAGATATTTAGTGATTCATTCTTTTTTCTTCACTACACAAGCTACATCACCTTCTGGACATAAGCTATCACAAGATATAAAGCACTGTTTTAAATTAATGCAGCATTTAATAGGACACACTTGTCTTTAAACACATTTAGATTAACACTTGGGGCGGTAGTGACTCACTGTCTAAAATCTATTAGCACAGGCAGGAGCTGCCTTTCTTCATTCACATTTCTTCTTCCCTTACTACATAAGTGATTTTGAATTCAAAACATAATTTACTATAAATTATCGTGCACTACTGGAGTAGGACGGTACCTAAAAAGGGCATATTATCTTTAAAACACGTGTAAGATAACTGACACTAAATAAGTAGAGGCACTTGGGGGTTATTTTTTTATTTTATTTTTTATTTTTATTTTTCTTGCTCTTCTCTTTCTTTCTCTCTTTTGCTCGTCCCCCACTTTTAGTATTAACATCTGTTTACGAGACCCAGTTAATTAAGTCAAACCAGTTCTAATCTGACCATCTATATACGCACACAGTCATACTGATGGAAAAATACATACCTAACCTAAAAACAAGGTCTCCAGCTATGCCAGCTAAGAAAGACAAAAAAAAATAAGGCAGCACAAGAGACAGCATTAGAGGGATTGTTGGAAGCCTCAGCAGATAGTACAGAAAAACAAATCTCGAATAATCAATTAGCTGAATTAATTCTACCACAATTTGACTCTATCAAAAAAGAGATTATTACACTATCAGCAGAAGTTAGAGCTTTTTCTAATAGAATATCTGAGGTGGAAGATAGAGTATCCGACCTTGAGGATAGACTCAGCATATATGAAACAAACTGGTCAAATTATGAGGGAAAAATTAAATTAATGCAACTAAAAATTGATGACTTAGAGCATAGATCCCGCAGGAATAATATCCGTATACTGGGACTACCTGAAAGTCCCGATATGGAGGACTTAATGTTATTTGGCTCAGTTACTTTACCTGCTTTGTTAGGAATGCAGAAAAATTCTGACAAAATTAGAGTAGAAAGGGCCCACAGAGTTGGAAACACTAACAAACAGGCAGATGGGTCTATATGTCCAAGAATGGTGTTGATAAAATATTTGGACTTTCAAGATAAATTGACTATAATGAGACAGTACAGGAAAATGAAGGCTTTCAAAGTAGGCACCAAGCAGGTGTTTTTATTCCAAGACTTCTCTGTAGAAACTTCTTCTAAAAGAAGGATGATGGCACCCTTTTGTTCGAGTTTGATAAAAGCAGGAGTAAAAGCTACATTAAGATATCCTGCAAAAATTATAATAACAAATGCAGAAGGTGACAATATCCTTCTAAAGTCAGCTGCAGAAGCTGAAAGATATTGTTCAGAGAAGGGCATAGAGGTAGCTAAGGACACAAGGTAAATAGACCGACTTTGTATGTATAGATATTTACGCCAGCAGGTAGGCTTATGTATGTCTGCGGGTACATCTTACCCCCTTCCCCCTCCGTTAAACTTTTTCTTTTTTCTTTTCTTTCCTCTCTCTTTCTCCCCCCTGTTTCTCTGGGCCGGACGTGGATTCACCTCCCCCCCCAGATGGTAGTACTTTAGAAAATAAAATTTCAGAAAACTCATTTTTAAACATTAAATGCTGAAGTTCGCTTCATGGAATGTTGGAGGCATTACCTCCCCTATTAAAAGAAAAAATATCTTTAAATTACTTAAACGACATCACGCTGATATTATATTTTTACAAGAGTTACATTTAAAAGAATCAGAAATAGCTAAATTAAAGGTTAACTGGATTTCTGAAATATTTGCGACTCCTTGTAATAGCAGAAAATGCGGTGTCGCCATTTTATTCAATAAGAATTTAGTCTACAAACTCATCAGGTCAGAATTAGACCCTTCAGGGAGATTCATAATTATGCAAATAGAATTTGAACAGAGAATATGGACACTCTGTACTATATATGGTCCTAATGGACTCGATAGTGGCTTTTGGGCCAAAATGGTGAATAAACTCACACCCTATCTGGGTCAAAACATAATTTTAGCTGGGGATTTAAATGCTACAATGTATCCATTGTTAGATAGGTTCCATTTTAAAGGTAACAAACAGCACTTGAGGGAGGCAAAAATGTTAAGAGAATTTGCCAAAAAACTTAAATTAAAAGACGTCTGGCGATTACAACATCCTGATGAATGTAGTTTCTCCTGTGAATCAAAGGGCTATAAAAATGTTTCACATATAGACATGTTTTTGGTAGAGGAAAATGTGCTCTCTTGCGATCTTGTCTCCCAGGTAGCAGAAATACTAATATCTGATCATGCTATAATTACATTAAAAGTAGAAAGTAAGGGAAAGCGAAATACTGGTAACATGAATTCCATTTTTTTCCCTAAGTTTATGATATTTGATGAGAAATTCCATATTTGGCTTACAGAGAGATGGAAAGAGTATTACACATTTAATAAGGCATATCTATCTAGAATAGAAACTTTCTGGGAAGCAGGGAAGGCGGCCCTAAGAGGGGAGATTAAAGCATACATGATTGCAAGAAAACGCAAGTGGAAGTACAGAGAGATACAGCTAGCTAACCAACTTAAAAATTCGTATCGTAACTATATCAGGGATCCCAAGGCAGACACATGGAAAAAGTATAGTCATGCGAAAAATGAGAGGGAGTTATATCTGAAAGAATCTTGGGCGCGAGAGGATATGAAAACCAGAGCATTCTGTCAGGGGTATCAGGGCATATCTGCTAAGTATCTAGCAAAGATTATTAAATTTAGGAAAAAAAAGAACATAATTCCCACAATTAAGGAGGGTTCCATAGTACACACACAATCATCTGAAATACGGGAAGCTTTTTTTAGGTTCTATCAAAAATTATATTCCAAGGAGGAAATTGATCAGAATGAGAAAGTTAAATTCTGGGAATCGGTTAAAATGCCAAAAATGACTAGTGAAGGACTTCAACACATTAACCAAGAAATCACTGAAGAAGAAATTAAGAACGCGATAGAGAAAATTAAAGCGAATAAAGCCTCTGGTCCCGATGGCCTTCCAGCGGAATTCTATAAAATATTGAAGGAGGAGGTAGCGGGAATATTAGCCAGGCTATACAATAGCTATTTTCTGCATAATAAAATTGACTCACCTTATTTTACAGATTCCATAATCTCACTAATTTATAAAAAAGGTAAAAATCCGGTAGAACTGGGGTCATATCGCCCCATAAAATTACTCAATTTAGACTATAAAATTTTCACATCAATTTTAGCTAACAGGTTAAAAAGAAAAATAGGGGAACTGATACATACTGACCAAACAGGTTTCATACCTGGACGGAATCCTGTACGTAATATGCGCAGGGTTCTAGTTATGATAGACCATTTTTATAATAGAAACCTGGATTCTAAGAAAGAGACAGTAAAGGATTTAGCCATCCTATCTATAGATGCAGAAAAAGCATTTGACGCAATTGTATGGGACCATCTATTTACTGCCCTCAACAAATTTGGTATAACGGGGAATTTAGCAAATGTAATTAGTAAAATTTACAGTAAGCCGAGATCGCAACTCCTAGTAAATGAAGAATTGTCCAAATATATTACACTACAGAGAGGGACAAGGCAGGGCTGCCCATTATCCCCATTATTATTTGACATTGCGCTTGAACCACTGGCTGCCTTGTTAAGACAAGAAATGTCTGGAGTTCCGCTGGGGGGCCAGAGGGTAACTATTTCACTTTATGCGGACGATATTGTTCTATTTCTTCAAGACACTAATGTAAGTATCCCCAAATGTTTAGGAATTATCAAGAGCTTTAGTCAGTTTTCGGGATACAGAATCAACTCCAAGAAATCGGAGTTACTCTGGATCAAGAAAATGAGGCAAAGTTACATTCAACATACATTTAGAGAAGTGGATTGCATTAATTATTTAGGCATTAAAATCAGAAAAAAACCCAAAGAGTGGTACTATTTAAATTACGGGGAATTCTTCAATAACCTACAAGGGAGACTAGAAATATGGAATATATATTATTTGTCTTTATCGGCAAAAATCATGCTGATAAAGACAATAGTATTCCCTCAGCTATTGTTTCTGATGCAAAAACATAATTTATGTAAGAACTTACCTGATAAATTCATTTCTTTCATATTAGCAAGAGTCCATGAGCTAGTGACGTATGGGATATACATTCCTACCAGGAGGGGCAAAGTTTCCCAAACCTTAAAATGCCTATAAATACACCCCTCACCACACCCACAAATCAGTTTAACGAATAGCCAAGAAGTGGGGTGATAAGAAAAAAGTGCGAAAGCATATAAAATAAGGAATTGGAATAATTGTGCTTTATACAAAAAAATCATAACCACCACAAAAAGGGTGGGCCTCATGGACTCTTGCTAATATGAAAGAAATGAATTTATCAGGTAAGTTCTTACATAAATTATGTTTTCTTTCATGTAATTAGCAAGAGTCCATGAGCTAGTGACGTATGGGATAATGACTACCCAAGATGTGGATCTTTCCACGCAAGAGTCACTAGAGAGGGAGGGATAAAATAAAGACAGCCAATTCCTGCTGAAAATAATCCACACCCAAAATAAAGGTTAATGAAAACATAAGCAGAAGATTCAAACTGAAACCGCTGCCTGAAGTACTTTTCTACCAAAAACTGCTTCAGAAGAAGAAAACACATCAAAATGGTAGAATTTAGTAAAAGTATGCAAAGAGGACCAAGTTGCTGCTTTGCAAATCTGATCAACCGAAGCTTCATTCCTAAACGCCCAGGAAGTAGAAACTGACCTAGTAGAATGAGCTGTAATCCTTTGAGGCGGAGTTTTACCCGACTCGACATAGGCATGATGAATTAAAGATTTCAACCAAGATGCCAAAGAAATGGCAGAAGCTTTCTGGCTTTTTCTAGAACCAGAAAAGATGAAAAATAGACTAGAAGTCTTTCGGAAAGACTTAGTAGCTTCAACATAATATTACAAAGCTCTAACAACATCCAAAGAATGCAATGATTTCTCCTTAGAATTCTTAGGATTAGGACAGAATAAAGGAACCACAATTTCTCTACTAATGTTGTTAGAATACACAACCTTAGGAAAAAATTCAAAAGAAGTTCGCAACACCGCCTTATCCTGATGAAAAATCAGAAAAGGAGACTCACAAGAAAGAGCAGACAATTCAGAGACTCTTCTGGCAGAAGAGATGGCCAAAAGGAACAAAACTTTCCAAGAAAGTAATTTAATGTCCAATGAATGCATAGGTTCAAACGGAGGAGCTTGAAGAGCCCCCAGAACCAAATTCAAACTCCAAGGAGGAGAAATTGACTGAATGACAGGTTTTATACGAACTAAGTCTTGTACAAAACAATGAATATCAGGAAGATTAGCAATCTTTCTGTGAAAAAGAACAGAAAGGGCAGAGATTTGTCCTGTCAAGGAACTTGCGGACAAACCTTTATCTAAACCATCCTGAAGAAACTGTAAAAAAAATTCTCGGAATTCTAAAAGAATGCCAGGAAAAATGATGAGAAGACACTAAGAAATATAAGTCTTCCAGACTCTATAATATATCTCTCTAGATACAGATTTACGAGCCTGTAACATAGTATTAATCACAGAGTCAGAGAAACCTCTTTGACCAAGAATCAAGCGTTTAATCTCCATACCCTTAAATTTAAAGATTTGAGATCCAGATGGAAAAAAGGACCTTGCGACAGAAGGTCTGGTCTTAACGGAAGAGCCCACGGTTGGCAAGAGGCCATCCGAAAAAGAATCCGTCCATGCTGGAGCTACCAGCAGAACAAACGAGCATTCCTTCAGAATCTTGGAGATTACTCTTGGAAGAAGAACTAGAGGCGGAGAGATATAGGCAGGATGATACTTCCAAGGAAGTGATAATGCATTCACTGCCTCCGCCTGAGGATCCCGGGATCTGAACAGATACCTGGGAAGTTTCTTGTTTAGATGAGAAACCATCAGATCTATTTCGGGAAGTTCCCACATTTGAACAATCTGAAGAAATACCTCTGGGTGAAGAGACCATTCGCCCGGATACGTTTGACGACTGAGATAATCCGCTTCCTAATTGTCTATACCTGGGAAATGAACCGCAGAGATTAGACAGGAGCTGGATTCCGCCCAAACCAGAATTCGAGATACTTCTTTCATAGCCAGAGGACTGTGAGTCCCTCCTTGATGATTGATGTATGCCACAGTTGTGACATTGTCTGTCTGAAAACAAATGAACGACTCTCTCTTCAGAAGAGGCCAAGACTGAAGAGCTCTGAAAATTGCACGGAGTTCCAAAATATTGATCGATAATCTCACCTCCTGAGATTCCCAAACCCCTTGTGCCGTCAGAGACCCCCACACAGCTCCCCAACCTGTAAGACTTGCATCTGTTGAAATTACAGTCCAGGTCGGAAGAACAAAAGAAGCCCCCTGAACTAAACGATGGTGATCTGTCCACCACATCAGAGAGTGTCGTACAATCGGTTTTAAAGATATTAATTGAGATATCTTTGTGTAATCCCTGCACCATTGGTTCAGCATACAGAGCTGAAGAGGTCGCATGTGAAAATGAGCAAAGGAGATCGCGTCCGATGCAGCAGTCATAAGACCTAAAATTTCCATGCATAAGGCTACCAAAGGGAATGATTGTGACTGAAGGTTTTGACAAGCTGATATCAATGTTAGACTTCTCTTGTCTGACAAAGACAGAGTCATAGACACTGAATCTACCTGGAAACCTAAAAAGGTTACCCTTGTCTGAGGAATCAATGAACTTTTTGGTAAATTGATCCTCCAACCATGATCTTGAAGAAACAACACAAGTCGATTCATATGAGATTCTGTTAAATGTGAAGACTGAGCAAGTACCAAGATATCGTCCAAATAAGGAAATACCAATACCCTGTTCTCTGAATACAGACAGAAGGGCACCGAGAACCTTTGTAAAAATTCTTGGAGCTGATGCTAAGCCAAACGGTAGAGCCACAAAACTGGTAATGCTAGTCTAAAAAAGAGAATCTCAGAAACTAAAAGTGATCTGGATGAATCGGAATATGCAGATATGCATCCTGTAAATCTATTGTAGACATATAATGCCCTTGCTGAACAAAAGGCAGGATAGTCCTTACAGCTACCATCTTGAATGTTGGTATCCTTACATAACGATTCAATATTGATAGATCCGGAACTGGTCTGAAGGAATTGACCTTCTTTGGTACAATGAAGAGATAGAATAAAACCCCAGCCCCTGTTCCAGAACTGGAACTGGCATAATTACTCCAGCCAACTCTAGATCTGAAACACATTTCAGAAATGCTTGAGCCTTTGCTGGGTTTACTGGGACACGGGAAAGAAAAAAGTCTCTTTGCAGGAGGCTTTAACTTGAAGCCAATTCTGTACCCTTCTGAAACAATGTTCTGAAACCAGAGATTGTGAACGGAATTGATCCAAATTTCTTTGAAAAGAACGTAAACTGCCCCATACCAGCTGAGCTGGAATGAGGGCCGCACTTTCATGGGGACTTAGGAGCTGGCTTTGGGTTTCTATAAGGCTTGGATATATTCCAAAGTGAAGAAGGTTTCCAAAATGATACCGCTCCTGAGGATGAAGGATCAGGCTTTTGTTCCTTGTTGTGATGAAAGGAACGAAAACAATTATTAGACCTAAATTTACCTCAGATTTTTTATCCTGTGGTAAAAAAGTTCCCTTCCTTCCAGTAACAGTTGAGATAAAAGAATCCAACTGAGAACCGAATAATGTATTACCCTGGAAAGAAAGGAATAGCAAAGTTGACTTAGAAGACATATCAGCATTCCAAAAAAGTTCCCTTCCTTCCAGTAACAGTTGAGATAAAAGAATCCAACTGAGAACCGAATAATTTATTACCCTGGAAAGAAAGGGATAGCAAAGTTGACTTAGAAGACATATCAGCATTCCAAGTTTTAAGCCATAAAGCTCTTCTAGCTAAAATAGTTAGAGACATATACCTGACATCAATTCTAATGATATCAAAGATGGCATCACAAATAAAATAATTAGCATGTTATAGAATAATAATGCTATGAGAATTATGATCTGTTACTTGTTGCGCTAAAGCTTCTAACCAAAAAGTTGAAGCTGCAGCAACATCCCCTAAAAATATAGCAGGAGTAGAGACAGCCCCATTAACCTTAGGGATTTTGTCCCAAACTCTAATCTGTCAGATGGCACAGGATATAATTGCTTAAAACGTTTTAAAAGGAGTAAATGAATTACCCAAATTATTCCATTCCCTGGAAATTACTTCAGAAATAGCATCAGGGACAGGAAATACTTCTGGAATAACTATAGGAGATTAAAAAACCTTATTAAAACGTTTAGTTTTAGTATCAAGAGGACCAGAATCCTCTATTTCTAATGCAATTAATACTTCTTTAAATAAAGAACGAATAAATTCCATCTTGAACAAATACAAAGATTTATCAGCATCAACCTCTGAGACAGAAACCTCTGAACCAGAAGAACCATTATCAGTATCAGAATGATGATGTTCATTTAAAAATTCATCTGAAAAAAGAGAAGTTTTAAAAGACTTTTATGTATACTAGAAGGAGAAATAACAGACATAGCCTTCTTAATGGATTTAGAAACAAAATCTCTTATGTTATCAGGAACACTCTGAACATTAGATGTTGATGGAACAGCATTAACAAGTTTGTCATAACATTTAATACAAACAACAGCTGAAGGAACAGATACCAAAAGTGATACACTTAGCTTTGGTAGCTCCAGCACCGGGCAGCGATTTTCCTGAAGTATCTTCTGACTCTGTTGCAACGTGGAACATCTTGCGATATGTAATAGAAAAAACAACATATAAAGCAAAATTGATCAAATTCCTTAAATGACAGTTTCAGGAATGGGAAAAAAATGCCAGTGAACAAGCTTCTAGCAACCAGAAGCAATAAATAATGAGACTTAAATAATGTGGAGACAAAAGTGACGCCCATATTTTTTTAGCGCCAAATAAGACTCCCACATTATTTGGCGCCTAAATGCTTTTGGCACCAAAAATGACGCCACATCCGGAACGCCGACACTTTTGACGCAAAAGAACGTCAAAAATGACGCAACTTCCGGCGACACGTATGACGCCGGAAACAGAAAAATAATTTTGCGCCAAAAAAGTCCGCGCCAAGAATGACGCAATAAAATGAAGCATTTTCAGCCCCTGCGAGCCTAACAGCCCACAGGGAAAAAGTCAAATTTTTTAAGGTAAGAAAAAACATAATTTATGCTTACCTGATAAATTTATTTCTCTTGTAGTGTATCCAGTCCACGGATCATCCATTACTTATGGAATATATTCTCCTTCCCAACAGGAAGCTGCAAGAGTCCACCCACAGCAAAGCTGCTATATAGCTCCTCCCCTAACTGCCATATTCAGTCATTCGACCGAAAACATGCAGAGAAAGGAAAAACCATAGGGTGCAGTGGTGACTGTAGTTCAAATGAAAAAATTACCTGCCTTAAAGTGACAGGGCGGGCCGTGGACTGGATACACTACAAGAGAAATAAATTTATCAGGTAAGCATAAATTATGTTTTCTCTTGTTAAGTGTATCCAGTCCACGGATCATCCATTACTTATGGAATACCAATACCAAAGCTAAAGTACACGGATGATGGGAGGGACAAGGCAGGTACTTAAACGGAAGTTACCACTGCCTGTAAAAAACCCTTTCTCCCAAAAATAGCCTCCGAAGAAGCAAGGTATCAAATTTGTTAAATTTGAAAAGTATGAAGCGCAGACCAAGACTCCGTCTTGTAAATCTGTTCAACAGAAGCCACATATAAAAAAGGCCCAAGTGAAAACCACAGCTCTAGTAGAATGAGCTGTAATCCCTTCAGGAGGCTGCTGTCCAGCAGTCTCATAAGCTAAATGAATTATGCTTTTTAACCAAAAAGACAGAGAGGCTGCTGAAGTCTTTTGACCTCTCCTCTGTCCAGAATAGACAACAAACAAGGTGAACGTTTGATGAAAACTGTAGTAGCTTGTAAGTAAAACTTTAAAGCACAAACCACGTCCAATATTGTGTAATAGACGTTCCTTCTTTGAGGAAGGATTAGGATACAAGCATGGAACAACTATCTCTTGAGTGATGTACTTGTTAGATACCACCTTAGGAAAAAACCCAGGTTGGTACGCAGGACTACCTTATCCGTACGAAGGACCAGATAAGGAGAATCACATTGTAACACAGATAACTTGGAGACTCTACGAGTCGAGGAATTAGCTACCCAAAAGGAACTTTCCAAGATAAAGATTGATATCTATGGAACAAAAAAGGTTCAAACGGAACTTCTTGAAGAACCTTAAGAATCAGGTTTAAGCTCCATGGCGGAGCAACAGTTTTAAACACAGGCTTGGATCTAACCAAAGCCTGACCAAATGCCTGAACGTCTAGAATACCTGCCAGACGCTTGTGCAAAAAAATAGACAGAGTAAAAATCTGTCCCCTTTTAAGGAATTGGCTGACAACCCTTTTCTCAAAAACATCTTGGAGAAAAGATAATATCCTGGGAATCCAGACTTTACTCCATGAGTAACCCTTGGATTCATAACAATCAGATATTTACACCATATCTATGTTCAATTTTCCTAGAGACAGGCTTTCATGTCTGTATTAAGGTATCAATGACTGACTCGGAGAAGCCATGCTTTGATAACATCAAGCGTTCAGTCTCCAGGCAGTCCATCTCAGATTGATAGATGGTTGAAAGGACCCTGAGGTAGAGGGACCTGTCTCTGAAGCAGAGACCGTGATGGAAAGGATGACATGTCCACCAGATCTGCATACCAGGTCCTGCGTGGCTACGCAGGCGCTGTCAAAAACACCAAAGCCCTCTCCTGCTTGGTCTTGACCTCCGGAGGAAATCCCACTCCCCCGGAAGAAAAGTCTGACGACTTAGAAAATCCACCTCCCAGTTCTCAACACCTGGGATATGGATAGCTGATAGACAAGAGTGAGTCTCTGTCCAGTAAATTATTGTAAGACTTCTAACATCGCTAGGGAACTTCTGTTCCCCCTTGATGGCTGATGTAAGCCACAGTCGTGTATATTGTCCGACTGAGTATGATGTACCTCAGAGTTGCTAACTGAGGCCAAGTCTGAAGAGCATGGAATATCACTCCCAGTTCCAGAATATTTATTAGAAGGAGGGTCTCCTCCTAAGTCCACTATCCCTGAGCCTTCAGGGAGTTCCAGACTGCATCCCAACCTAAAAGGCTGGCATCTATTGTAACAATTGTCCCATCTGACCTGCGGAAGGTCATACCCTTGGACAGATGGACCCGACATAGTCACCAGAGAAGAGAATCTCTGGTCTCTTGGTCCAGGTTTAACAGGGGGACAAATCTGTGTAATCCCCGTTCCTCTGACTGAGCATGCATAGTTGCAGCGGTCTGAAATGTAGACGTGCAAACGGTACTATGTCCCTTGCCGCTACCATTAAGCCGATTTCATTCATGTACTGAGCCACCGAAGGGCGCGGATGGGATGAAAAAAAAAAAAACACGGCAGAAATTTAGAAACTTTGACAACCTGGACTCCGTCAGGTAAATTTTCATTTCTACAGAATCTATCAGAGTCCCTAGGAGGGAAACCCTTGAGATTGGGGATAGAGAACTCTTTCCTTGTTCACTTTCCACCCATGTGATCTCAGAAATGCCAGTACTACGTCCATATGAGACTGGGCAATTTGGATGTTTGACGCCTGTATCAGGATGTCGTCTAAATAAGGGGCCACTTCTATGCCCCGCGGTCTAAGGACCGCCAAAGCGACCCCAGAACCTCCATAAAGATTCTTGGGGCTGTAGATATCCCAAAGGAAAGAGCTACAAACTGGTAATGCCTGTCTAGAAAGGCAAACCTGAAAAACGATGGTGATCTTTATGCATCACAATGTGAGGATAAGCATCCTTCAAATCCATTGTAGTCCTCTATTGACTCTCCTGGATCATAGTTAAGATGGTACGAATAGTTTCCATCTTAAATGACGGAATTCTGAGGAATTTGTTTAAGATCTTTAGATCCAAAATAGGTCTGAAGGTTCCCTCTCCTTGGGAACCACAAACAGATTTGAGTAAAAACTCTGTCCCTGTTCCTCTCTTGGAACTGGATGGATCTCGTACACAATGTAAGAATGCCTCCTTCTTTATCTGGTTTGCAGATAATTGTGAAAGGCGAAATCTCCCCTTTTTTTGGGGGGGAATCTTTTAAATCCAGAAGATATCTCTGGGATATAAATTCCAATGCCTAGGGATCCTGGGCATCTCTTGCCCACACCTGGGCAAAGAATGAAAGTCTGCCCCCTATAGGATCCGTTACCGGATAGGGGTCCGTTCCTTCATGCTGCCTTAGAGGCAGCAGCAGGCTCCTTGGCCTGCTTATCTTTGTTCCAGGTCCGATTGTCTCCAGACCGCCTTGGACTGAGCAAAAATTCCCTCTTGTTTTGCCTTAGAGGAAGAGGATGCCACACCTGCCCTGAAGTTTTTAAAAGGTACGAAAATTAGACTTTTTTTTTTTTTTTTTTTTTTGCCCTTGATTTAGACCTATCCTGAGGAAGGGCATGACCTTTTCCTCCAGTGATATAAGCAATAATCTCCTTCAAACCAGGCCCGAATAGGGTCTGCCCCTTGAAGGGAAGTTAAGTAGCTTATTTATTAAAGTCACGACAGCTGACCATGATATAAGACATAGCGCTCTGCGCGCCAGTATAGTAAAAAACAGAATTCTTAGCCGTTAGTCTAGTCAAATGAACAAGGCATCAGAAAACAAAGGAAGTTAAGGAGTCGCTTAACTGTAAAGCCTCATCAAGAGACTCAACCCAGAACGCCGCAGCAGCAGTGACAGAAGCAATGTATGCAAGGGGCTGCAGGATAAAACCCTGTTGAATAAACATTTTTTATCCATTGGATCTAAAAAGCACAACTGTCCTCGTCAGAGGTAGTGGTACGCTTAGCTAGAGTAGAAACTCTTCTCTCCACCTTAGGAACTGTCTGCCAGAAGTCCCGTGTGGTGGTAACTATTAGAAAACATTCTTCTAAAAAATAGGAGGGGAAGAGAACGGCACACCTGGTCTATCCCATTCCTTATTAAAACATTTTTTTTTTTTTAGTAAACCTCTTTAGGTATTGGAAAAACATCAGTACACACCGGCACTGCATATTATTTATCCAGTCTACACAATTTCTCTGGCCCTGCGATTGTACACATTCATTCAGAGCAGCCAAAGCCTCCCTGAGCAACAAGTGGAGGTTCTCAAGCATAAATTTTAAATGTAGAAATATCAGAATCAGGTTAAATCATCTTCCCTGAGTCAAAAAAAAAAAAAAAAAAAATCACCCACAGACTAAGCATATTGTAAGGTAGTATCATACATGGTTCTTAAAGTGTCTGTATGTTCTGTATCTACCCCCAGAGCTAACTGCTTTCCTTTAATTTCAGGTAGTCTGACTAATACTGCTGCCAGAATATTATTCACAACCTTTGCCATGTCTTGTAAAATAAACGCTATGGGCACCCTTGATGTACTTGGCGCCATTTGAGCGTGAGTCCCTGAAGCGGGAGTCGAAGGGTCTGACACGTGGGGAGAGTTAGTCGGCATAACTTTCCCCTCGACAGAATCCCCTGGTAAAGAAACGCTATGGGTGCCCTTGATGTACTTGGCGCCATTTGAGCGTGAGTCCCTAAAGCAGGAGTCAAAAGGTCTGACACGTGGGGAGAGTTAGTCGGCATAACTACCCCCACGACAGAATCCTCTGGTGATAATGTTTTTAAAGACAAAAAATGATCTTTATTGTTTAACATGAAATCAGTACATCTGGTACACATTCTAAGATGGGGTTCCACCATGGCTTTAAAACATAATGAACACAGAGCTTCCTCTATGTCAGACATGTTAGAACAGACTAATAATGAGACTAGTAAGCTTGGAAAACACTTTAAATCAAGTTAACAAGCAAATATATAAAACGTTACTGTGCCTTTAAGAGAAACAAATTTTGCCAAAATTTGAAATAACAGTGAAAAAAGGCAGTTAAACTAACAAAATTTTTACAGTGTATGTAACAAGTTAGCAGAGCATTGCACCCACTTGCAAATGGATGATTAACCCCTTAATACAAAAAACAGATTAACAAAACGAAAAATATGTTTTAAACAGTCATAACAGCTCCTACTTTTGAAGCCCTTTTGAGCCCTTCAGAGATGTCCTATAGCATGCAAGGGACTACTGAGGGAAGCTGAATGTCACTGTTTGTAATTTTAACTGCACCAACTGTAACTTTTATACTATAACAGTGGAAAGCCTCAGGAAACTGTTTCTATGCAAAATTTAAGCCAGCCATGTGGAAAAAACTTAGGCCCCAATAAGTTTTATCACCAAACATATGTTAAAAAACGATTAAACATGCCAGCAAACGTTTTAAAACACATTTTTACAAGAGTATGTATCTCTATTAATAAGCCTGATACCAGTCGCTATCACTGCATTTAAGGCTTTACTTACATTACTTCGGTATCAGCAGTATTTTCTTAGTCAATTCCATTCCTAGAAAAATATTTTACTGCACATACCTTATCTGCAGGAAAACCTGCACGCCATTCCCCCTCTGAAGTACCTCACTCCTCAGAATGTGTGAGAACAGCAAATGGATCTTAGTTACGTCTGCTAAGATCATAGAAAAACGCAGGCAGATTCTTCTTCCAAATACTGCCTGAGATAAACAGCACACTCCGGTGCCATTTAAAAATAACAAACTTTTGATTGAAGAATAAACTAAGTAGAAAGCACCACAGACTCTCACAACCTCCTATCTATGTTGAGGCTTGCAAGAGAATGACTGAATATGGCAGTTAGGGGAGGAGCTATATAGCAGCTTTGCTGTGGGTGGACTCTTGCAGCTTCCTGTTGGGAAGGAGAATATATTCCATAAGTAATGGATGATCCGTGGACTGGATACACTTAACAAGAGAAAATGATTGATTCAAATGCATTATCCCAAATATGAAACTGACTGTCTGAAAATAAGGAATGTTGAACATCCTGAGTCAAGGCAAATAAATGTTTGAATACATATATTTAGAACTTTATAAAAAAAGTGCCCAACCATAGCTTAGAGTGTCACAGAAAATAAGACTTACTTACCCCAGGACACTCATCTACATGTTTGTAGAAAGCCAAACCAGTACTGAAACGAAAATCAGCAGAGGTAATGGTATATATATAAGAGTATATCGTCGATCTGAAAAGGGAGGTAAGAGATGAATCTCTACGACCGATAACAGAGAACCTATGAAATAGACCCCGTAGAAGGAGATCATTGCATTCAAATAGGCAATACTCTCCTTACATCCCTCTGACATTCACTTCACGCTGAGAGGAAAACCGGGCTCCAACCTGCTGCGGAGCGCATATCAACGTAGAATCTAGCACAAACTTACTTCACCACCTCCATAGGAGGCAAAGTTTGTAAAACTGATTTGTGGGTGTGGTGAGGGGTGTATTTATAGGCATTTTAAGGTTTGGGAAACTTTGCCCCTCCTGGTAGGAATGTATATCCCATACGTCACTAGCTCATGGACTCTTGCTAATTACATGAAAGAAATTTACCATTCCTTATATCCAAACAAGATATGGGCAGATATAAAAAAGCATGTAATAGCTTTATTTGGGGGAAGAAGAGACCTAGAATAGCTATTGAGAAACTTACACAAAGCAAGAAATACGGTGGCCTTGCACTGCCCAGTATTAATCACTATAATATTGCTGCACTTATTAAATTTGGAATAGACTGGATTGTAGAGGCAAATTACGTCACTTACTACGAGATAGAGTCTGCAATAATAGCTCCATTTGATCTTAAGGCAATCCTACATCATTCGTACCGTAGATTACCAAGTAAAATAAGTAATCTGATTACGTTTTCCAGTGTGGTACAGGCGTGGCAAAAATTCTGTACTCTCAAGGGCCAAGACTTTCAACTATCAAAGTATCTACCTATTGTAGGGACCCCAGACTTTACACCTGGGTTTCACAACGAGATATTTAAAAATTGGAGGCAAAAAGGGATAGTTTATTTTTCTCAGCTTGTGTTAGGAGATAGGGGGACAATACAAACCTTTGAGGTTATAGCTATGGATTGTTACGGTTACCCTTAGTCTCGCTGAGAGATGGACCGCTTAGTAGCCTGGATCCCTATTGCTAAAGAGGGGAGAAGCTGCTTTCCATAGTATTCTATATGAGTCTCGCAAATATAGAATAATCTCCCTTAGCTGCAGTACAGCTAGGATACCCTTCTGCCCACAAAAACGAGTCAACGCTGCGATTGAGGGTCAAACAAGAACTCAGGACTGGGATGCCCAGCCTGCTTTTTATTAAGGTTACATGCACACAGGGCACTCCCAGGGGGAGAGGGGGGGAAGCACAAAATCCCCCATCACACATTTAGATAGAGAGCACTGTCCTTTGACAGGCCACAATAGGATTACAGTACTTAAGATAACAAGTTTACAAGTTCATCTTATCAATTAGCAGTCTGGCTCCAGAGGTGATTAGACAATAGTTTCTAAAAGCTGAAAAAAAGAGTTAACTCTTTATGAAATGATACTTGTTACGGTTTTCTTGGAGCCCTTCTTAGGCGCTGGCTTGCTGGTTCAGGCATTGCTGCTGGGAAATAAGCTCTTCACAACAAAATAACTAATGCTTCTGTAACAGTGCTCCCTTTCTGTGGAACACTCTGGCAGACACGGTCTGACCCCCTTTTCGGGGCAGACTAAGGCTGTCCAGACCGCTGGTTATGTGGGGCTGAGGTCGGTTTGTCTGGACAACCCGTCGGCGTTGCCATTCTGTTTCCCAGGTCTGTAAGTAATGGTGAAATTGAAGGGTTGCAACGATAAGCTCCAACGTAATAGCCTGCCGTTATCTCCAGAGACCCGGTTCAGCCACACCAACGGGTTATGGTCGGTGACCAGAGTGAACTCCTGACCATATAAATAGGGAGTCAATTTCTTTAATGCCCACACCAAAGCCAAACACTCCTTTTCGACCGCTGCATAGCTGACTTCGCGGGGCAGGAGCTTCCGGCTGATGTAGGCAACTGGATGCTCCCCTCCATCTTCGCCTACTTGGCTGAGGACGGCTCCCAGCCCGAACATGGAAGCATCTGTATGGACGATAAAACGTTTGTTAAGGGCTGGGGCCGCCAGGACAGGAGCGTTAATTAGAGCATTTTTGAGAGCCTGGAAAGCCGTTTCACAGTGGGGAGACCACAGGACCTGTCGAGGTAAGTTCTTCTTGGTCAAGTCAGTCAGGGGTTTGGCAAGTGTGCTGTAGTCTGGTACGAACCGTCTATAGTACCCTGCCGTGCCCAGGAAGGCTAGGACCTGAGTCTTAGTGATGGGGGTGGGCCAATTGGCGACAGCTTCTATTTTGGCCGGCTCTGGTCGCTGCTTTCCACACCCCACCCGGTGACCCAGGTACTGTACCTCGGCCATCCCAAAGTGGCATTTCTCTGGCTTCAGAGTCAGGCCAGCAGCCCGGATCTGATCCAGAACCATTCCCACATGAGCTAAGTGGTCCTCCCAGGACTCACTGTGGATCGCTATGTCGTCCAGGTAGGCGCAAGCAAAACTCTGGAAGCCATCCAGGAGCCTATCCACCAAGCGCTGGAATGTAGCTGGGGCATTCTTCATCCCAAACGGCATTACCCTAAACTGATATAAGCCGAATGGGGTGACGAATGCCGACTTGGGGATAGCCTCCGGGGCCAGGGGAATCTGCCAGTAACCTTTGCAGAGGTCAATAGTGGTCAGGTAATTTCCCCTGGCTATACGATCGAGTAGCTCGTCTACCCTGGGCATAGGGTAAGCGTCCGTCACGGTATTTTCATTGAGCCTCCGATAGTCTACGCAGAACCGGGTGGTCCCATCTTTCTTGGGCACCAAGACAACTGGGGAGGCCCAGGGACGATCGGAGGGCTCAATTACCCTGAGCTGTAGCATCTCATCGATCTCCTTCTTCATTCCTGTCCTAACTGCTTCGGGGATTCGGTACGGAGCCTGGCGCAAGGGAGCTTGTCCCGGAGTATCTACCTGGTGGGTGGTTAAAGTAGTGTACCCTGGCTTTGGGGAGAAGGTGAGGTGTTTGGACTGGAGGAGTTGGTTGAGCTGCTCCCTTTCAGTGGGGCTAAGTCGGTCCCCTATCTGAACCTGTGCCACTATACCTGTGGGGAGGCTCTTTTCTAATAGGTCTGGAATGGGTAAACTGTCGGGGTCTTCCTGAGGGGAACAACATACGGCCGTCACGTTCTCTGGTCGCTCAAAATATTCCTTGAGCATGTTTACATGGAATGTCTTTCTAAGATTGTTGTCGTGGCAGCTAGCTATCACATAAGTGGTGTCTCCCCTTTTCTCTACGATCTGGTAGGGACCCTGCCAGGACGCCTGCAATTTGTCTGTCTTCACCGGCTTAAGTACTAACACCTTTTGTCCTATGGTGAAGATTCTCTTTCGGGCCCCCCGATCGTACCATACTTTCTGTCTTCTCTGGGCCAACTGGAGATTAGCCTGCACGGATTTGGCTAATTGCTCCATTCGGTCCCTGAGTTCCAGCACGTATGGCACAATGGGGACACCGTCAGCCTCCATCTCTCCCTCCCAGTGCTCCCGGATCAGGTTTAGGGGTCCCCGTACCTTTCTTCCGTAGAGCAACTCGAAGGGAGAGAACCCTGTCGTTTCCTGGGGCACCTCCCGATAAGCAAATAGGAGGTGCGGCAGGAAGCGTTCCCAGTCTCGGTATTCCTGAGTGAACGTCTTGAGCATTTGCTTGAGGGTCCCATTGAACCTCTCACACAGCCCGTTCGTCTGGGGGTGGTATGGGGAGCTCAGGAGGGACTTAATTTTGCAAACCTGCCAGAGTTGTTGGGTCAATTCAGCCGTAAATTGGGTGCCTCGGTCGGATAGGATTTCTTTTGGAAATCCTACCCGGGAGAACACCTGTACTAGTGCATTCGCTACCGTATCCGCTTGTATGTTGGATAGGGCGACAGCCTCTGGGTACCTGGTAGCGTAGTCCACTACGGTAAGAATGTATCGCTTACCGGAGGGACTAGGGGTAGCCAGTGGTCCCACTAGGTCAATAGCAACCCGGCTGAAGGGTTCCTCTACAATGGGCATATTTACTAGCTGGGCTTTAGGGTGATCGCCTCGCCTTCCTACTCGTTGACACACATCGCAGGTGTTACAGTAAGTTCTAACGTCAGCGTGCACCCCTGGCCAAAAGAACGTGTGAGTAATGTGGTGTAGGGTACGGGTAACGGCTAGGTGGCCTGCTAAGGGGATGTCGTGGCCTATTTTGAGGATTTCTTGACGGTATTTGTGGGGCACTACCAGCTGTCGCCTACGCTGTCCCCTTTTCTCTGTCCAGCGGTATAGTTTCCCTTTTTCCCATAAGAATGTTTCGTTATCTGCCCCGCCCCCTCCGGTCTCTGCTCGTTCCCGGTACTTTTGTAAGGTCGGGTCAGTCTTAGACTCTGCCTCGAAAGCATCTGGGGTGTCCCAGGGTATGGGGCCTAACCTGTCAGGCAAGGTCGGGGTAGGTCTTACCTGTGTCTCCCGCACTGGTGAGAGCTCTCGCTCCGTTCGGGCTTGGGCCCGTGTAGTCACTGGGTCCGCCTCGTTGTTGCATACTGGAGCATAGGCAGAAGTCATGGGGCCCAAATCGTTGCCCAGTAGTACTTCGGCAGGTAAATTATCCATTAGGCCCACGTTCACAGCCCCCTTTCCCGCTCCCCAATCAAGATGCACTTTAGCTGTTGGAATTTTGTACACATCCCCCCCCCGCCACTCTAACGGCCACAGTCTGTCCGGATCGCTTGTGCTCTGGCACCAAATGACTCTGTACCAGCGTGATAGTAGCCCCTGTGTCTCGCAATCCCTCGGTAGATCGCCCCTCGAGCCATACCCTCTGCCGATGGTGCTGGCGGTTATCTGAGGCAGCATATACAGGGTCTGCCTCGTGAAGCGGCCCCACATATCCCTCCATAGGGGCCTCTTGGTTAACACAGAGGGCCCGGGCCGGACGATAGGACCCAGAGGGGTAATTGTAATTCCTGGGTGTCTGGTGCGTATTAAGGGGGCAGCTAGCCATGAAATGCCCTGGTTGCTTGCATCGGTGGCAAGTCGGTCTGGGACGCTCAGAGCTGTTATTGGGTGGTCCTGAGTGTCGGACGGGCCCTGTGGCTCGGAATTCAGCACGAGGGGGTGCACGGTAAACCTCTCTGGGTTCGACCCGTGCTGGAGCTCGGTAGTTCATGGGTTCGTGAAGACGGGAGTCATAATGTTCATCTGCCAATTTGGCTGCTTCTTCTAAGGTAGAAGGCCGCCTGTCTCGCAGCCATTCCTTCCCTTGCTGTTCCATGCCATTATAAAAATGTTCTAAGAGAAACAATTGTAAAATTTCCTCCCCAGTCACCGCTTTACTTCCGCTCAGCCAGTGATTTGCCGCTCTCCGCATTCGGTGCGCCCATTCCATATGGGTATCGTTAGGCTTCTTTTCCGTGCCCCGAAACTGTCGGCGATACGTTTCCGGAGTTACAGCGTACCGTCGCAACAGTGTCTCCTTAACTAGCTCATACTGTGTCACTTCCTCAGCACCCAGAGTACGAAAGGCTTCATGGGCTCGCCCGGATAGTTTCCCAGACAATATCGTGGGCCACTCTCTGTTGGGAATCTGGTGCAGGGCACATTGCCTTTCGAAGTCCGCCAAATATTCATCAATCCCTGTCTCGCTCTCTAGGAAGGGTTGAAATGCCGCATAGGGTATCTTGGGCCTCCCAGCATGTTCGACAGGGATGATTACCTGCGGGGCTTCAGCATTGCGGTGTGCGTTCGCTAGGTTAAGTTCGTGGGCTCGAGTCTCTCGTATATCCTCGTCCGCCTCCGCCATCAACTGCTGTACCAATTCCATGGAGGGGTTCGGCCCGTATAATGAGAGCCTTTCCCGAACAATCCTGTTTTTTTCGTCACTAATCGTGGTCGGTGTTTCCGCCATTGTGAAGCTCTGATCCAGTTCGGTCAATTCTGCGATCAGCTCTCTCCTCGGCCGGTTGCTGGCGTACCCCCCTCTGCTTTCAAGTAAATCCTTTAGGGTTGTACGCTTCAATTTTTCGTAAGCGCTCTCCATCCGTTCTGTACCTCTCCTAGGAAATCCAGGAAAATCCCGCCGCTGCCGCCAAATGTTACGGTTACCCTTAGTCTCGCTGAGAGATGGACCGCTTAGTAGCCTGGATCCCTATTGCTAAAGAGGGGAGAAGCTGCTTTCCATAGTATTCTATATGAGTCTCGCAAATATAGAATAATCTCCCTTAGCTGCAGTACAGCTAGGATACCCTTCTGCCCACAAAAACGAGTCAACGCTGCGATTGAGGGTCAAACAAGAACTCAGGACTGGGATGCCCAGCCTGCTTTTTATTAAGGTTACATGCACACAGGGCACTCCCAGGGGGAGAGGGGGGAAGCACAAAATCCCCCATCACACATTTAGATAGAGAGCACTGTCCTTTGACAGGCCACAATAGGATTACAGTACTTAAGATAACAAGTTTACAAGTTCATCTTATCAATTAGCAGTCTGGCTCCAGAGGTGATTAGACAATAGTTTCTAAAAGCTGAAAAAAAGAGTTAACTCTTTATGAAATGATACTTGTTACGGTTTTTTTGGAGCCCTTCTTAGGCGCTGGCTTGCTGGTTCAGGCATTGCTGCTGGGAAATAAGCTCTTCACAACAA
This sequence comes from Bombina bombina, assembly GCF_027579735.1. Taxonomy (NCBI): domain Eukaryota; kingdom Metazoa; phylum Chordata; class Amphibia; order Anura; family Bombinatoridae; genus Bombina; species Bombina bombina. Next base: position 98,267,722 of record NC_069508.1, on the reverse strand, counting down.
AATAACTAATGCTTCTGTAACAGGGATTTTCATTTACCAACAAATAACTTCTTTGCATATTTGCAAGTCAGAAGCTTTCTATCAGAAATGTTACGGAAGTATAGATTGGTTTGGGACCCTGGAATTGAATCAGGACTTAAATTATATAAGGCGGGGAAACACGCATTATCCTACTGGTATCAGGGAATTCAGGCAGTATCAGGGGAAACATATGTGGAGAACCTAAAAGAGAAATCAACAAAGTACCTTGGACCAGTACATAAGGAGGAAATTATACAGAGTTTTAAGCGGGCCAGAGAAGCAACATCATTAGTAAGTTGGAGGGAATCTCAGTTTAAATTGATGAACAATTTTTATCTTACACCTTATAGAATTGCCAAATGGCGGCAGGGAGAGCAAAAAGAGAATTGTTCAAAGTGTAATTTTGAGAAGGCGGGGTTATACCACTGCCTTTGGGAATGCCCGAAGATTGGGCAGTTCTGGCGCAAAGTGCAATACTGGTTAAACAGATTTTTACAGGAAAGAGTTGAAATCCTCCCAAGTGATGTATTTTTTTTAAGGAAAGACTCCAGATCAATAGGGGACAGGTTACTTATAAATACGTCCATTTTGGCCGCACAGAACTTAATTTTTAGGAGCTGGAGGTCACCAGGCCCCCTTAGATTCGGAGAATTCATAAGCAGCATGAAATTTCAGATGATTGTAGAAAGACATGATCTAACACGTGCGGCTGAAAAACAGTTCAGAAGGTTCTTTGAGAAATGGAAAGAGATAGTTTTATCATGGCCAGGCGAAACTCAGAGGCAGTTTATTGCTCCATTAAAGAACTGGCCCTTGTTGATCACGCTGATTGTAGAGGAAGTGTTGCCCCATAATTGGTTATAAAAGTTAGTAGGGGGGCCCCGGCCCGGCGCGGAGGCCTCGGGGGGGGGGGGGGGGAGGTGGGGGGAGAGAGGAGATATATATAATTTTCTTTTTCTCTCTTTCTTCTTTTCTTCTTTTTTTTTTTCTCTCTTATTTATTATTATTTTAATTTTTTGTGTGCCCTCGTTAAGAATGTAAAGTGCTATATACAGACATCGAGAAGTAATTTTGGTTTGGAGGTTATTTTTAAAGAGTATATGGATCCAAAGGATGAAAGGGATATAAAAAAAAAAAGGAAAGAGAAAAAAAAAGAGGGGAGAATCTATTTTCAGGGATAGATTGAGCAGGAACATGTCGTGCTGGTTTAAGGAAGGTACAAATTATGTTTCAAAGTGTTGTCATTTATTTTCTGTACATAAGAAGGTATCTTGTATAAGACATGTTATTTTTTTTGCTCTTCTGTCGTTATTTAGCCTGTGTTATCTGATCATGTGATTTTCCTTTCTTTGTTGTTATTTGATGGATTCTCAATAAAAAATAATTTAAAAAAAAAAAAAAACATATAGCATTTATAAGGGCTCAAAGATATGAGGTGTTAGAAAAAGGGATACATACATACACTTGTCTAAGTATATATATATATATATCTATGTATATATATATATATATATATATATATATTTATATATATATATGTGTGTGTGTGTGTGTGTGTGTGTACATATGTATTTAGAGACATATATACACATATATTTACAAAAAAAAGTATTACAAATTTAAATATATATATATATTGTTCGGGGTTTTTTCCCACTTTTCACTCTCCATTGAAGTCTATGGTTGAATACGTTAACGCAGTTGCAATATTCAAAGCTAGCGGGTTAGCACTCGTGCAAAGAAATTTTACTTTTACTTTTTTATTACACACGCTACCCGACATGTGCATAAAGCTTACTTCTAGCAAATTTACTCCACTCATAAACTAGCCCCTTGTAATAACATGACATTTCTGTTGTGTTGTTATACAATAACATATCAGCCAAGTCTAAACATTTTTTAAAAGAAACATTCTTTTTACTGGAATTATATATATTTTCTGAATAGCTAAACTACACCCACCATTTACTTTATTTGGAGGAAACAATATCGGCTAGATTTAGAGTTCTGCGGCCAAAGGGGTGCGTTAGCTACGCATGCTTTTTTTTCCCCGCACCTTTTAAATACCGCTGGTATTTAGAGTTCTCTGAAGGGCTGCGTTAGGCTCCAAAAAAGGAGCGTATAGCATATTTACCGCAACTGCAACTCTCAATACCAGCGGTGCTTACGGACGCGGCCAGCTTCAAAAACGTGCTCGTGCACGATTCCCCCATAGGAAACAATGGGGCTGTTTGAGCTGAAAAAAAACCTAACACCTGCAAAAAAGCAGCGTTCAGCTCCTAACGCAGCCCCATTGATTCCTATGGGGAAACACTTCCTAAGTCTGCACCTAACACCCTAACATGAAACCCGAGTCTAAACACCCCTAACCTTACACTTATTAACCCCTAATCTGCTGACCCCGCTATCGCTGACCCCTGCATTTTATTATTAACCCCTAATCTGCCGCTCCGTACACCGCCGCCACCTACGTTATCCCTATGTACCTCTAATCTGCTGCCCCTAACACCGCCGACCCCTACATAATATTTATTAACCCCTAATCTGCCCCCCACAACGTCGCCGCCAGCTACCTACAATAATTAACCCCTAATCTGCCGACCGCACCTCACCGCTACTATAATAAAGTTATTAACCCCTAATCCGCCTCACTCCCGCCTCAATAACCCTATAAGAAATAGTATTAACCCCTAATCTGCCCTCCCTAACATCTCCGACACCTAACTTCAATTATTAACCCCTAATCTGCCTACCGGATCTCACCGCTACTCTAATAAATGGATTAACCCCTAAAGCTAAGTCTAACCCTAACACTAACACCCCCCTAAGTTAAATATAATTTAAATCTAACAAAATAAATTAACTCTTATTAAATAAATTATTCCTATTTAAAGATAAATACTTACCTGTAAAATAAACCCTAATATAGCTATAATATAACGAATAATTACATTGTAGCTATTTTAGGATTAATATTTATTTTACAGGCAACTTTGTATTTATTTTAACCAGGTACAATAGCTATTAAATAGTTAAGAACTATGTAATAGCTAAAATAGTTAAAATAATTACAAAAATTACCTGTAAAATAAATCCTAACCTAAGTTACAATTAAACCTAACACTACACTATCAATAAATTAATTAAATACAATACCTACAATTATCTACAATTAAACCTAACACTACACTATCAATAAATTAAGTAAATACAATACCTACAAATAACTACAATTAAATAAACTAACTAAAGTACAAAAAATAAAAAAGAACTAAGTTACAAAAAATAAAAAAATATTTACAAACATTAGAAAAATATTACAACAATTTTAAACTAATTACACCTACTCTAAAAGCCCCCTAATAAAATAACAAAGACCCCCAAAATAAAAAAATGCCCTACCCTATTCTAAATTAAAAAAGTTCAAAGCTCTTTTACCTTACCAGCCCTGAAAAGGGCCATTTGCAGGGCATGCCCCAAATAATTCAGCTCTTTTGCCTGTAAAAAAAAACATACAATACCCCCCCCCCAACATTACAACCCACCACCCACATACCCCTAATCTAACCCAAACCCCCCTTAAATAAACCTAACACTAAGCCCCTGAAGATCTTCCTACCTTATCTTCACCATGCCAGGTTCACCGATCCGTCCTCCGAAGTCTTGATCCAAGCCTCCGAAGTCTTCATCCAAGCCCAAGCGGGGGCTGGCAATCCATAATCCGGCTGAAGTCTTCTATCAAGCGGCGGCTGAAGAGATCCAGAAGAGGCTCCAAAGTCTTCATCCTATCCGGGAAGAAGAGGAGATCCGGACCGGCAATCATCTTGATCCAAGCGGCATCTTCTATCTTCATCCGATGACGAACGGCTCCATCTTGAAGACCTCCGACGCGGATCCATCCTCTTCTTCCGACGGATCAGCCAATCAGATTGAGCTCGCATTCTATTGGCTGATCGGAACAGCCAATAGAATGCGAGCTCAATCTGATTGGATCAGCCAATCGGATTGAACTTGATTCTGATTGGCTGATTCCATCAGCCAATCAGAATTTTCCTACCTTAATTCCGATTGGCTGATAGAATCCTTTCAGCCAATCGGAATTCGAGGGACGCCATCTTGGATGACGTCATTTAAAGGAACCGTCATTCGGCTAGAAGGCGTCGCTTGAAGAGGTTGGATCTGCGTCGGCTGGGAAGAAGATGGCTCCGCTCTGCTCCGGAAGAAAGAAGATTGAAGATGCGGCTTGATAGAAGACTTCATCCCGATGATGGACTTCCGACTTCATCCCGATGATGGACTTCCGACTTCATCCCGATGATGGACTTCCGACTTCATCCCGATGATGGATTTCTTCAGCCGCCGCTTGGATCCAGACTTCAGCCCGAGGATGGACGTCACTCTTCAGCCCCCCGCTTGGGCTTGGATCAAGACTTCGGACCCTCTTCTGGACCGATCGGTGAACCCGGCGAGGTGAAGACAAGGTAGGAAGATCTTCAGGGGCTTAGTGTTAGGTTTATTTAAGGGGGGTTTGGGTTAGATTAGGGGTATGTGGGTGGTGGGTTGTAATGTTGGGGGGGGTATTGTATGGGGGTTTTTTACAGGCAAAAGAGCTGAATTCTTTGGGGCATGCCCTGCAAAGGGCCCTTTTAATGGCTGGTAAGGTAAAAGAGCTTTGAACTTTTGTAATTTAGAATAGGGTAGGGCATTTTTTTATTTTGGGGGTCTTTGTTATTTTATTAGGGGTCTTAGAGTAGGTGTAATTAGTTTAAAATTGTTGTAATTTATTTCTAATGTTTGTAAATATTTTTTTATTTTTTGTAACTTAGTTCTTTTTTATTTTTTGTACTTTAGTTAGTTTATTTAATTGTATTTATTTGTAGGAATTGTATTTAATTTATTTATTGATAGTGTAGTGTTAGGTTTAATTGTAGATAATTGTAGGTATTTTATTTAATTAATTTATTGATAGTGTAGTGTTAGGTTTAATTGTAACTTAGGTTAGGATTTATTTTACAGGTAATTTTGTAATTATTTTAACTAGGTAACTATTAAATAGTTATTAACTATTTAATAGCTATTGTACCTGGTTAAAATAATTACAAAGTTGCCTGTAAAATAAATATTAATCCTAAAATAGCTACAATATAATTATAATTTATATTGTAGCTATATTAGGGTTTATTTTACAGGTAAGTATTTAGCTTTAAATAGGAATAAGTTATTTAATAAGAGTTAATTTATTTTGTTAGAATAAAATTATATTTAACTTAGGGGGGTGTTAGGGTTAGGGTTAGAATTAGCTTTAGGGGTTAAAAAATTTATTAGAGTAGCGGTGAGCTCCGATCGGTAGATTAGGGGTTAATACTTGAAGTTAGGTGTCGGCGATGTTAGGGAGGGCAGATTAGGGGTTAATACTATTTATTATAGGGTTATTGAGGCGGGAGTGAGGCGGATTAGGGGTTAATAACTTTATTATAATAGCGGCGCTGTCCGGTCAGCAGATTAGGGGTTAATAAGTGTAGGTAGGTAGCGGCGACGTTGGGGGCGGCATATTAGGGGTTAATAAATATAATATAGGGGTCAGCGATGTTAGGGCAGCAGATTAGGGGTACATAGGGATAACGTAGGTGGCGGGGGTGTACGGAGCGGCAGATTAGGGGTTAAAAATAATATGCAGGGGTCAGCGATAGCGGGGGCGGCAGATTAGGGGTTAATAAGTGTAAGGTTAGGGGTGTTTAGATTTGGGGTACATGTTAGAGTGTTAGGTGCAGACGTAGGAAGTGTTTCCCCATAGGAAACAATGGGTCTGCGTTAGGAGCTGAACGCGGCTTTTTTGCAGGTGTTAGGTTTTTTTTCAGCTCAAACAGCCCCATTGTTTTCTATGGGGGAATCGTGCACGAGCACGTTTTTGAAGCTGGCCGCGTCCGTAAGCACCGCTGGTATCGAGAGTTGCAGTGGCGTTAAATTATGCTCTACGCTCCCTTTTTGGAGCCTAACGCACTGAAAACCCAGCCATTCTGTGAACTCTAAATACCAGCGGTATTTAAAAGGTCCGGCCAGAAAAAAGCACGCGTAGCTAACGCACCCCTTTGGCCGCAAAACTCTAAATCTAGGCGATACTTACCAAAAGACACCCATCCACATATAGTAGATAGCCAAACCAGTACTAAAACAGTTATTAGTAGAGGTAATGGTAAATTGAGAGTATATCGTCGATCTGAAAAGGGAGATAGGAGATGAATCTCTACGACCGATAACAGAGAACTTATGAAAAAGACCCCCGTTAGGAAAATCATTGTATTCAATAAGTGATCCTCCCTTCACGTCCCTCTGACATTCGCTGTACTCTGAGAGGAATCGGGCTTCAACAATGCTGAGAAGCGCATATCAACGTAGAAATCTTAGCACAAACTTACTTCACCACTTCCATAGGAGGCAAAGTTTGTAAAACTGAATTGTGGGTGTGGTGAGGGGTGTATTTATAGGCATTTTGAGGTTTGGGAAACCTTGCCCCTCCTGGTAGGATTGTATATTCCATATGTCACTAGCTCATGGACTCTTGCCAATTACATGAAAGAAAGATATTTTGTTAAGTTTTTAAAATGTCTTATGAAAAAATCCCTGAGAACCAGTCACCAATAAATGCTCTGCTGCTTTCTAGCACTGCTCCATATTTGACTGTTCTCTTCAAACAGCACTTTGTTCTGGATACACTGTGTTAAAGGGACACTGTACCCAATTTTTTCCTTTTGTAATTCAGAAAGAGCATGCAATTTTAAGCAACTTTCTAATTTACTCCTATTATCAATTTTTCTTCGTTCTCTTGCTATCATTATTTGAAAGAGAAGGCATCTAAGCTTTTTTTTGGTTTCAGTACTCTGGACAGCACTTTTTTATTGGTGGATGAATTTATCCACCAATCAGCAAAGACAACCCAGGTTGTTCACCAAAAATGGGCCGGCATCTAAACTTACATTCTTGCATTTCAAATAAAGATACCAAGAATAGATAGCGCAGAAATCTGTCCCTTTAAGGAACTAGCTGACAATCCTTTCTCCAATCCTTCTTGGAGAAAAGATAATATCCTGGGAATCCTGACCTTACTCCATGAGTAGCCCTTAGATTCACACCAATAAAGATATTTACACCATATTTTATGATAGATTTTCCTGGTGACAGGCTTCCGTGCCTGAATTAAGGTATAAATGACTGACTCGGAGAAACCACGCTTTGATAAAATCAAGCGTTCAATCTCCAGGCAGTCAGCCTCAGAGAAATTAGATTTGGATGTCCACCAGATCTGCATACCAAGTCCTGCATGGCCACGCAGGCGTTATCAAGATCACCAATGCTCTCTCCTGCTTGATTTTGGCAATCAGACGAGGGAGCAGAGGAAACAGTGGAAACACATAAGCCAGGTTGAAGGACCAAGGCGCTGCTAGAGCATCTATCAGCGTTGCCTTGGGGTCCCTGGACCTGGATCCGTAACAAGGAAGCTTGGCGTTCTGCGAGACGCCATGAGATCCAGTTCTGGTTCGCCCCAACGAAGAACCAATTGTGCAAACACCTCCGGATGGAGTTCCCACTCCCCCGGATGAAAAGTCTGTCGACTTAGAAAATCCGCCTCCCAGTTCTCTACACCTGGGAAATGGATAGCTGATAGGTGGCAAGAGTGAATCTCTGCCCAGCGAATTATCTTTGAGACCTCTAACATCGCTAGGGAACTCCTTGTTCCCCCTTGATGGTTGATGTAAGCCACAGTCGTGATGTTGTCCGACTGAAATCTGATGAACCTCATTGTCGCTAGATGAGGCCAAGCCTGAAGAGCATTGAATATCGCTCTTAGTTCCAGAATGTTTATTGGAAGGAGTGACTCCTCCTGAGTCCACGATCCCTGAGCCTTCAGGGAGTTCCAGACTGCACCCCAACCTAGAAGGCTGGCATCTGTCGTTACAATTGTCCAATCTGGCCTGAGAAAGGTCATACCTTTGGACAGATGGACCCGAGATAGCCACCAGAGAAGAGAATCCCTGGTCTCTTGGTCCATATTCAGTAAAGGGAACAAATCTGTGTAATCCCCATGCATAGATGCAGCGGTCTGAGATGTAGGCGTGCAAATGGCACTATGTCCATTGCCGCTACCATTAAGCCGATTACTTCCATGCACTGAGCCACCGAAGGGCAAGGAATGGAATAAAGAACCTGGACTCCGTCAGGTAAATTTTCATTTCTACAGAATCTATCAGAGTCCCTAGGAAGGAAACTCTTGTGAGGGGGGATAGAGAACTCTTTTTCTCGTTCACCTTCCACCCATGCGACCTCAGAAATGCCAACACTATGTCCGTATGAGACTTGGCAATTTGGAAGTTTGACGCCTGAATCAGGATGTCATCTAAATAAGGGGCCACTGCTATGCCCCGTGGCCTTAGGACCGCCAGAAGCGACCCCAGAACCTTCATAAAAATTCTTGGGGCTGTAGCTAACCCAAAGGGAAGAGCTACAAACTGGTAGTGCCTGTCTAGGAAGGCAAACCTGAGAAACCGATGATGATCTTTGTGTATCGGAATGTGCAGATAAGCATCCTTTAAATCTACTGTAGTCATGTATTGACCCTCCTGGATCATAGGTAGGATGGTACGAATAGTCTCCATCTTGAATGATGGAACTCTGAGGAATTTGTTTAAGATCTTTAGATCCAAAATTGGTCTGAAGGTTCCCTCTTTTTTGGGAACCACAAACAGATTTGAGTAAAATCCCTGTCCCTGTTTCTCCTTTGGGACTGGATGGATCACTCCCATAACTAGGAGGTCTTGTACACAGTGTAAGAATGCCTCTCTCTTTATCTGGTTTGCAGATAATTGTGAAAGGTGAAATCTCCCTTTTGGGGGGGAAGCCTTGAAGTCCAGAAGATATCCCTGGGATATAATTTCCAACGCCCAGGGATCCTGGACATCTCTTGCCCACGCCTGGGCGAAGAGCGAAAGTCTGCCCCCTACTAGATCCGTTACCGGATAGGGGGCCGTTCCTTCATGCTGTCTTAGAGGCAGCAGCAGGCTTTTTGGCCTGCTTACCCTTATTCCAGGTCTGGTTAGGTCTCCAGACCGTCTTGGACTGAGCAAAAGTTCCCTCTTGTTTTGCATTAGAGGAAGTTGATGCCGCACTTGCCTTGAAGTTTCGAAAGGCACGAAAATTAGACTGTTTGGCCCTTGGTTTGGACCTATCCTGAGGAAGGGCATGACCTTTTCCTCCAGTGATATCAGCAATAATCTCCTTCAAACCAGGCCCGAATAGGGTCTGCCCCTTGAAGGGAATGTTAAGCAGCTTCGATTTTGAAGTAACGTCAGCTGACCATGATTTAAGCCATAGCGCTCTGCACGTCTGGATAGCAAAACCAGAATTCTTAGCCGTTAGTTTAGTCAAATGAACAATGGCATCAGAAACAAAAGAATTGGCTAGCTTAAGTGCTCTAAGCTTGTCAAGTATTTCATCCAATGGAGTCTCTACCTGTAAAGCCTCTTCCAGAGACTCAAACCAGAACGCTGCAGCAGCAGTGACAGGCGCAATGCATGCAAGGGGCTGTAGGATAAAACCTTGTTGAATAAACATTTTCTTAAGGTAACCCTCTAACTTTTTATCCATTGGATCTAAGAAAGCACAACTGTCCTCGACAGGGATAGTAGTACACTTTGCTAGAGTAGAAACTGCTCCCTCCACCTTAGGAACTGTCTGCCATAAGTCCCGTGTGGTGGCGTCTATTGGAAACATTTTTCTAAAAACAGGAGGGGGAGAGAACGGCACACCTGGTCTATCCCATTTCTTAGTAATAATTTCTGTAAACCTTTTAGGTATTGGAAAAACATCAGTACACACCGGCACTGCATAGTATTTATCCAGTCTACACAATTTAGCTTCTGCATATTGTGAGGCAGTATCAGACATAGTTCTTAAAGCGTCAGTATGCTCTGTATTTCGTCTAACTCCAGAGCTATCTCGCTTTCCTCTAAATACAGGTAGTCTGGCTAATACCGCTGACAGTGTATTATCCATGACTGCCGCCATGTCTTGTAAAGTAAACGCTATGGGCGCCCTGGATGTACTTGGCCCCATTTGAGCGGGAGTCCCTTGAGCGGGAGTCAAAGGATCTGACACGTGGGGAGAGTTAGTCGGCATAACTTCCCCCTCGTCAGATTCCTCTGGTGATAAATTTTTTAAAGACAGAATATGATCTTTATTGCTTTTATTATTATTATTATTATTATTATTATTATCAGGTATTTGTAGAGCGCCAACAGATTCCGCAGCGCTGTAAACATAGTCGTTGTACAGGATAGCTTTTGTAGGGGTCAAGTGGGTAGAGGGCCCTGCCGAGAGTTTCACTGTTGTAGTTGGCTCTTATGAAGCTATCTGTAAACAGCTGGGCCCATAGGCTTACAATCTAAGGGGTTCAAGGGGAAAGCAATGGCATTAGGAAAGGTTAGTGTTGGTTGTATGCATCCCTGAATAGTAGAGTTTTTAGGGAGTGCTTGAAGCTGTTAAAACTAGGGGAGAGTCTTATGGAGCGAGGCAGGGAATTCCACAAGATGGGGGCCAGTCTGGAGAAGTCCTGTAAACGTGAATGTGAGGAAGTAACAAGAGAGGAGGAGATCCTGAGCTGATCGAAGGGGACGGGAGGGAGAGTATCTAGAGACAAGTTCTGAGATGTAGGGGGGAGCAGTGCAGTTGAGAGTTTTATATGTCAGGGTGAGGATTTTATGTTTAATCCTAGAGGCAAGAGGAAGCCAGTGAAGGGATTGGCAGAGAGGTGCAGCAGATGAAGAGCGACGAGTAAGGAAGATGAGCCTGGCAGAGGCATTCATAATGGATTGTAAAGGAGCTATGCGGCAGCTAGGTAGACCAGAGAGGACGGAATTGCAGTAGTCGAGGCGGGAAAGGATGAGAGAGTGGATTAAAATCTTGGTTGTATCTTGTGTAAGGAAATGTCTAATTTTAGCAATGTTTTTAAGGTGGAAGCGGCAGGCTTTTGATTGCTTAAAGTGAAATCAGTACATTTGGTACACATTCTAAGAGGGGGTTCCACCATGGCTTTTAAACATAATGAACAAGGAGTTTCCTCTATGTCAGACATGTTTATACAGACTAGCAATGAGACTAGCAAGCTTGGAAAACACTTTAAATCAAGTTAACAAGCAAATATAAAAAACGGTACTGTGCCTTTAAGAGAAACAAATTTTGTCAGAATTTGAAAAACAGTGAAAAAAGGCAGTAAATCAAACGAAATTTTTACAGTGTGTATAATAATCTAACAGAGCATTGCACCCACTTGCAAATGGATGATTAACCCCATAGTTCAAAAACCGGATCAAATAAACGATATAGACGTTTTTTAACAGTCACACCAAACTGCCACAGCCTTGCTGTGGGCCTACCTTCCCCAACAAACGATTTTGGAAGCCTAAGAGCCCTTTAGAGATGTCCTGTAGCATTCAGGGAACTCCTGGATGTCTCAGTCTGTAATAGTTAAAGGGCCACTGTAAGTAAATATTTTCTATGCCTGTTACTAACTAACTACCCCAAATACGCTTTTTATCAATAGCATTTCATTAACATATCTCTACCGTTTATCAGAAATCTTGTCTGCAAATTTAATTGTTTTCCAAACCCACTCCGTGGGTATCCTTTGCTCTGTACCAATCCGTTTACAATACCTAGGTTTCAAAATGGCGCTTTAAACACAAAGTTATTGGTTTAAGTATTTTGAACACGCAGTGCTGAAAATAGTGGGCAGGATAACGTGACATCATCGGCGAATAAAAGATATAACTTTTAGAACGTTATGAAACTTCGTTTTGGAGAAAATATAGGTCAGTAGGTTTTAATTAATGTTTATTAACTTTAATATGTTAGTTGTTTAGCTTAAAAATTATAACAGAAAGTAATCCTTTAATGCACAAAAAAGCACTAAACTAGGCCCCTCCCACTCATAGTAACACAGTGGAAAGCCTCAGGAAACTGTTTCTAGGCAAATTTAAGCCAGCCATGTGGAAAAAAACTAGGCCCCAATAAAGTTTTATCACCAAAGTATACATAAAAACGTTTAAACATGCCAGCAAACGTTTTATATTGTAAATATAAAAGAGTATTACCTCAGAAGGTAAGCATGATACCAGTCGCTATTAAATCACTGTATTCAGGCTTACCTTACATAAATTTGGTATCAGCAGCATTTTCTAGCCTTCACATCTTCTAGAAAAATATTAACTGCACATACCTTATAGCAGGATAACCTGCACCCCATTCCCCCGCTGAAGTTATCTCTCTCTTCAGGCATGTGTGAGAACAGCAATGGATCTTAGTTACAACCTGCTAAGATCATAGAAATCCTAGGCAGATTCTTCTTTTTTCCTGCCTGGAACAAAATAGCACAACTCCGGTACTATTTAAAAATAATAAACTCTTGATTGAAGCAAAATAACAGCTACATTTCACCACTTATCTCTTACTACCTCCATGCTTGTTGAGAGTTGCAAGAGAATGACTGGATATAGACAGCTCTGATGTGGGTGTCCTCTTGCAACTTCCTGTTGGGAATGAGAATATCCCACAAGTAATGGATGATCCGTGGACTGGATACACCTTACAAGAGAAACTATATGCGAAAATACTGGTGACACGGATTAATAATATTCTTCCCCAACTCATACCTAAAGATCAAGCTGGATTCTTCCCGGGCAGGGAATCCAGAGATACCATAAAAGCTCTAAATATAATTAACCAAGCCCAAACTCTCCAAACACACACAATACAATTAGCAATAGACGCCGAAAAGTCATTCAATAGGGTGGACTGGTCGTTTATAGCGGCCACCCTGCCGAAATTTGGATTTAGCAAAACTTTCATAGATAAAATTCTAGCTCTCTATAACAAGCCCTCTGCAAGATTTAAGGTGAATGGAGATCTATCTTAACAATTCACTATAGGGAATGGGGCCAGACAGGGGTGTCCTCTGTCCCCCATATTTTTTGTATTAACAATAGAAATCAAAGCAAGCAAAATAAGAGCCAACGCAAAGATTAAGGGCTTTCAGATAAACACAGATGAACATAAGTTGTCGCTATTTGCAGACAATGTCCTTCTGACCCTAACAGATCCATTGATCTCGCTACACCATCTAGATTTAGAAATAAAGGAATATGGCAAATGGTCTAACTTTCTGGTGAATAGAAGTCTGAAATAATTAATATCAACACTCCTGACGCGACAGTTCAAAAAATACAAAAAGACACAGGCTTTCACCTGATAACTAATAACATTAAATATTTGGGAATCTATCTCCCATAACACAAAAAATATACATTAAAAACTATCAATCTCTGGGGCGGAGCCTACACTCAATGCGGCAAGACGTGTCTCCATGAAGCTCTGTGAGCCTGAAGCTAGTTATAAGAGTTTTTCACAGTTAAACTTGATATTTCTTACACTGAAGCAGCTCTTTATCTTCATTGATAGTTATACTCTAAGAGTGGATATTCTGACAGAGCTCATGCCTATGTTTGTTGAGGCAGCTACGTGACAAGTTTCTTCTCAAAACTGGCAGCCATCTTAACAAGTCTCTATCTACGCAGTGAGTTTTGATACAGAGGAAGCTCCTATATGGCTTGTGGAGCGTAGGACTGGGGCTGCCATATCATTACCCCCCCCCCGAACTCCGGGGTTACGATATCCTAGAATAGGATAATAAGTGCACCTTGTACTACCAAAGCTGTTGCAGACTGCCACTTTACATTCAAGCTTCAAACCGGACAGAGGTGGACTGATAAGTAGCGGGGAAGTAAAATGGAAGATATAATGAGCGCTGTGGACCGGTGGGAGTATGAGATAAAATCTCTTATCAAGAGCCACTTTGTAGAGCTAGAGCAGGAATTGCGCCTGATCCTGGAGCTATCTATTTCCCCGGGTCCGCTACATAGATCAGATCCACAAGGGGAGACCAAATCAAAAGGAGGACCGACAGTCGCACCAGTGCTGAGCACCGTGTCAGGGCCGGCAATTACAGTAGCCCGCCACCAAGAGGTTAAAGAGGTCAGCGCCCACACTCACTTGTGCACTATACCTTTGCGGCCGAAACCGCCTATAGGCCACACACAGTTTTTAGCCGTGGAGCACAGATTGTTGACTACTAGTCACTCCCCGGCAGCTGCCAGACATAAGAAGCCGTTGTCAGGGTTACCGCCGCGGAAACCTGAGAGAGCAAGAAACCAATACCCCTGGAGATATCGGCACCCCACAACCGGGCTAGAGACACAGATTTCAGAGACTCCCGTCCCGGCATCTAAGCTGCTATCCTTCAAGCTCTCTTGGCACCTCCACATTGGGCCCTTTCTGGTTCATTACGGAGACCTGAGTTGCGGAGCTCCAGCTCTCGACAAGCCCGATGGCAATTTGTTCCAGATTTTTGACCCTGGGGGCATAACATGACTTTCAGGTTTGGCGTCTGCTGTCGCTGCTTGAGCCAATATAACGGAAAGCCCCAGACTGTGACATGCGTTCAACATGCTAGGACTGTTTTATTTTTAGGGTCTATGTATCAATAAGTTTTCCCCATAAAGGCAGATTGCTGCGGAAGCACCCCTGGCAAGCTTGCATTCTCTATGGAGCTACGGGCTGAATTGATCCTCCGTAACTTGCAAAAATTTTGGAACCTATTCTTTCAGACTGTTTAATGCACTGGGTGAGCTGCTCCGGTATCGAACAAACTTATATAGAGTAATGTACATCTTGCTGATATATATTCATGTTTGTTTTTGTGGTTCCCCAAGCTTTGTATCTAGCATTCTAATTTTTACTTGTTAAGCTTTATGTTATCACACATTGTTTGCGCTATCTCAACCACTATTAGGTGTCAGACCCACCCTTCATAATCACCGTGTTAGTGCTGTTACTATCCCTTTAGCTGGAGGCAGTTAGGTCTGTCTACTTACTATCATGTTTGTACGATATTACCTAAGATAGATAGTCAACTATTGTTCTTACATAGGTCTCCAAATATAGTATAGTTGTCTTGCTAACTACCTTTGATATACCCTCCTAGCTAGACCTTTGTTCAGATTATGCCATCCTGATTGATACTACCCTTCTGTGCACTATACTCCAGTGAGCTATCTGTCTCCATCACTGTTACGTGGTCACTGGTGTATAGTGCTATTTAGAGCTGAAGGTACAGCCATTCCTTTGCTATTATTTATATAATCATTATTAGGCGGTTATTGTCCATGTCTGGTATATTATTCCATAGTTGGCACTGCATACAACAAGTGACGTTAAACTGTTTCCATCGCTGTACAAAATTTTGTTTTCATATCTCTAAGCCCAAAAGAGGCTAAAATCCAACCTACCTTTCCTCCATTAAAAAAACATAATTTATGCTTACCTGATAAATTCCTTTCTTCTGTAGTGTGATCAGTCCACGGGTCATCATTACTTGTGGGATATTAACTGCTCCCCTACAGGAAGTGCAAGAGGATTCACCCAGCAGAGTTGCTATATAGCTCCTCCCCTCTACGTCACCTCCAGTCATTCGACCAAGGACCAACGAGAAAGGAGAAGCCAAGGGTGTAGTGGTGACTGGAGTATAATTTAAAAAATATTTACCTGCCTTAAAAAACAGGGCGGGCCGTGGACTGATCACACTACAGAAGAAAGGAATTTATCAGGTAAGCATAAATTATGTTTTCTTCTGTTAAGTGTGATCAGTCCACGGGTCATCATTACTTGTGGGATACCAATACCAAAGCAAAAGTACACGGATGACGGGAGGGATAGGCAGGCTCTTTATACAGAAGGAACCACTGCCTGAAGAACCTTTCTCCCAAAAATAGCCTCCGAGGAAGCAAAAGTGTCAAATTTGTAAAATTTGGAAAAAGTATGAAGCGAAGACCAAGTTGCAGCCTTGCAAATCTGTTCAACAGAGGCCTCATTCTTAAAGGCCCAAGTGGAAGCCACAGCTCTAGTGGAATGAGCTGTAATTCTTTCAGGAGGCTGCTGTCCAGCAGTCTCATAAGCTAAACGAATTATGCTACGAAGCCAAAAAGAGAGAGAGGTAGCAGAAGCTTTTTGACCTCTCCTCTGACCAGAGTAAACGACAAACAGGGAAGACGTTTGTCGAAAATCTTTAGTTGCCTGTAAATAAAATTTAAGGGCACGAACTACATCCAGATTGTGCAAAAGACGTTCCTTCCTCGAAGAAGGATTTGGGCACAAGGATGGAACAACAATCTCCTGATTGATATTCCTGTTAGTGACTACCTTAGGTAAGAACCCAGGCTTAGTACGCAGAACTACCTTATCCGAGTGAAAAATCAAATAAGGAGAATCACAATGTAAGGCTGATAACTCAGAGACTCTTCGAGCCGAGGAAATAGCCATTAAAAATAGAACTTTCCAAGATAACAACTTTATATCAATGGAATGAAGGGGTTCAAACGGAACACCCTGTAAAACGTTAAGAACAAGGTTTAAACTCCATGGTGGAGCCACAGCTTTAAACACAGGTTTAATCCTGGCCAAAGCCTGACAAAAAGCCTGAACGTCTGGAACTTCTGACAGACGCTTGTGTAACAGAATGGACAGAGCTGAGATCTGTCCCTTTAAGGAACTAGCGGATAACCCCTTTTCTAAACCTTCTTGTAGAAAAGACAATATCCTAGGAATCCTAACCTTACTCCAAGAGTAACCTTTGGATTCGCACCAATATAGGTATTTACGCCATATTTTATGGTAAATCTTTCTGGTAACAGGCTTCCTAGCCTGTATTAAGGTATCAATAACTGACTCAGAAAAACCACGCTTTGATAAGATCAAGCATTCAATTTCCAAGCAGTCAGCTTCAGAGAAGTTAGATTTTGATGTTTGAAAGGACCCTGAATCAGAAGGTCCTGTTTCAGAGGTAACGACCAAGGTGGACAGAATGACATGTCCACCAGATCTGTATACCAAGTCCTGCGTGGCCATGCAGGCGCTATTAGAATCACTGATGCTTTCTCCTGTTTGATTCTGGCAATCAATCGAGGAAGCATCGGGAAAGGTGGAAACACATGAGCCATCCTGAAGGTCCATGGTGCTGTCAAGGCATCTATCAGGACCGCTCCCGGATCCCTGGATCTGGACCCGTAGCGCGGAAGCTTGGCGTTCTGTCGAGACGCCATGAGATCTATCTCTGGTTTGCCCCAACGTCGAAGTATTTGGGCAAAGACCTCTGGATGAAGTTCCCACTCCCCCGAATGAAAAGTCTGACGACTTAAGAAATCCGCCTCCCAGTTCTCCACTCCCGGGATGTGGATTGCAGACAGGTGGCAAGAGTGAGACTCTGCCCAGCGAATTATCTTCGATACTTCCATCATTGCTAGGGAGCTTCTTGTCCCTCCCTGATGGTTGATATAAGCTACAGTCGTGATGTTGTCCGACTGGAACCTGATGAATCCCCGAGTTGCTAACTGGGGCCAAGCCAGAAGAGCATTGAGGACTGCTCTCAATTCCAGAATGTTTATTGGAAGAAGACTCTATCCTCCTGATTCCATAGTCCCTGAGCCTTCAGAGAATTCCAGACAGCGCCCCAACCTAGTAGGCTGGCGTCTGTTGTTACAATTGACCAGTCTGGCCTGCTGAATGGCATTCCCCTGGACAGATGTGGCCGATAAAGCCACCATAGAAGAGAATTTCTGGTCTCTTGAATGGAATGAAGGACACGGCATGCACTTTGAAGTTTTGTTAACCTGTCCTCTGTCAGGTAAATCTTCATTTCTACAGAATCTATCAGAGTCCCCAGGAAGGGAACTCTTGTGAGTGGAAAGAGAGAACTTTTCTCTTCGTTCACTTTCCATCCATGCGACCTTAGAAATGCCAGTACTATCTCTGTATGAGATTTGGCAGTTTGAAAGCTTGAAGCTTGTATCAGTATGTCGTCTAAGTACGGAGCTACTGAAATTCCTCGCGGTCTTAGTACCGCCAGAAGAGTGCCCAGAACCTTTGTGAAGATTCTTGGAGCCGTAGCCAGTCTGAATGGAAGAGCTACAAACTGGTAATGCCTGTCTAAAAAGGCAAACCTTAGATACCGGTAATGACTTCTGTGAATCGGTATGTGAAGGTAAGCATCCTTTAAATCCACTGTGGTCAAGTACTGACCCTCTTGGATCATGGGCAAAATTGTTCGAATAGTTTCCATCTTGAACGATGGAACTCTTAGGAATTTGTTTAGGATCTTTAAATCCAAGATTGGCCTGAAGGTTCCCTCTTTTTGGGAACTACAAACAGATTTGAGTAAAACCCTTGTCCTTGTTCCAACCGCGGAACTGGATGGATCACTCCCATTAATAAAAGATCTTGTACGCAGCGTAGAAACGCTTCCTTCTTTGTTAGGTTTGTTGACAACCTTGACAGATGAAATCTCCCTCTTGGGGGAGAGGATTTGAAGTCCAGAAGGTATCCCTGAGATATGATCTCTAACGCCCAGGGATCCTGAACATCTCTTGCCCAAGCCTGGGCGAAGAGGGAAAGTCTGCCCCCCACTAGATCCGGTCCCGGATCGGGGGCCCTCAATTCATGCTGTCTTAGGGGCAGCAGCAGGTTTTCTGGCCTGTTTGCCCCTGTTCCAGGACTGGTTAGGTTTCCAGCCTTGTCTGTAGCGAGCAACAGCTCCTTCCTGTTTTGGTGCAGAGGAAGTTGATGCTGCTCCTGCTTTGAAATTACGAAAGGAACGAAAATTGGACTGTCTAGCCTTGGCTTTGGCCTTGTCCTGAGGCAGGGCATGACCTTTACCTCCTGTAATGTCATCAATAATCTCTTTCAAGCCGGGCCCGAATAAGGTCTGCCCTTTGAAAGGAATATTAAGCAATTTAGATTTAGACGTAACATCAGCTGACCAGGATTTTAGCCACAGAGCTCTGCGTGCCTGAATGGCGAATCCTGAATTTTTAGCCGCAAGTTTAGTTAAATGTACTACGGCATCTGAAATAAATGAATTAGCTAACTTAAGGAATTTAAGTTTGTGTGTGATGTCATCTAGTGTGGATGATTGAAGTGTCTCTTCCAGAGACTCAAACCAAAATGCTGCTGCAGCCGTGACAGGCGCAATACATGCAAGAGGTTGCAATATAAACCCTTGTTGAACAAACATTTTCTTAAGGTAACCCTCTAATTTTTTATCCATTGGATCTGAAAAAGCACAGCTATCCTCCACTGGGATAGTGGTACGCTTAGCTAAAGTAGAAACTGCTCCCTCCACCTTAGGGACCATTTGCCATAAGTCCCGTGTGGCGGCGTCTATTGGAAACATTTTTCTGAATATAGGAGGGGGTGAGAAAGGCACACCGGGTCTATCCCACTCCTTAGTAACAATGTCAGTAAGTCTCTTAGGTATAGGAAAAACGTCAGTACTCGTCGGTACCGCAAAATATTTATCCAACCTACACATTTTTTCTGGGATTGCAACTGTGTTACAATCATTCAGAGCCGCTAATACCTCCCCTAGTAACACACGGAGGTTCTCAAGCTTAAATTTAAAATTTGAAATGTCTGAGTCCAGTTTATTTGGATCAGAACCGTCACCCACAGAATGAAGCTCTCCGTCTTCATGTTCTGCAAACTGTGACGCAGTATCAGACATGGCCCTTGCATTATCAGCGCACTCTGTTCTCATCCCAGAGTGATCACGTTTACCTCTTAGTTCTGGTAGTTTAGCCAAAACTTCAGTCATAACAGTAGCCATATCTTGTAATGTGATTTGTAATGGCCGCCCAGATGCACTCAGCGCTACAATATCACGCACCTCCTGAGCGGGAGATGCAGGTACTGACACGTGAGGCGAGTTAGTCGGCATAACTCTCCCCTCGTTGTTTGGTGAAATATGTTCAATTTGTACAGATTGACTATTTTTTAAAGTAGCATCAATACATTTAGTACATAAATTTCTATTGGGCTCCACTTTGGCATTAACACATATAGCACAGATATCTTCCTCTGAATCAGACATGTTTAACACACTAGCAAATAAACAGCAACTTGGAAATACTTTTCAAAGTAATTTACAAATAATATGAAAACGAACTGTGCCTTTAAGAAGCACAGAAAAATATTATAACAGATAAAATAATTAAGTTATAGCATCAATCTTTGTCAGAATATACAGTTTTAGCAAAGGATTGTTCCCCTCAGCAAATGATAACTAACCCAGGCAGCAGAAAAAAAATACACAAATAAACGTTTTTTATATCACAGTCAATACAATCAGCACAGCTCTGCTGTATGATTACTTCCCTCAAAAAAGACTCTTGAGATCCCTGAACTCTGTAGAGATGAACCGGATCATGCAGGAAGAAAATGAACCTCTGACTGAGTTTTTCTGATGCATAGTGAAAGCACCAAAATGGCCCCTCCCCCACACACATAACAGTGAGAGGGATCAGTGAACTGCTCTAATTTAAATCAAAACTATTGCCAAGTGGAAAAAAAGTGCCCAAAACATTTTTTCACCCAGTACCTCAGAGAAAAAAAGGTTTTTACATGCCAGCAAAAAAAATTTTACCTCAATAATTAATTGTCATTTAAAACCTATTGCAAGTCCCTGCAAAATAGGTTAAGTCTATGTATACAGTTTAAAAGCCAGAGAAGTACCATTTCCCAGAAAACTGAAGTGTAAAATATACATACATGACAGCCTGATATCAGCTACATCTACTGCATTCAAGGCTGAGTTTACATTATAACGGTATGGCAGGATTTTCTCATCAATTCCATGTCAGAAAATAATAAACTGCTACATACCTCTTTGCAGATTAATCTTCCTGCTGTCCCCTGATCTGAAGTTTACCTCACTCCTCAGATGGCCGAGAAACAGCAATATGATCTTAACTACTCCGGCTAAAATCATAGAAAAACTCAGGTAGATTCTTCTTCAAATTCTACCAGAGAAGGAATAACACACTCCGGTGCTATTATAAAATAACAAACTTTTGATTGAAGATATAAAAACTAAATATATCACCATAGTCCTCTCACACATCCTATCTAGTCGTTGGGTGCAAGAGAATGACTGGAGGTGACGTAGAGGGGAGGAGCTATATAGCAACTCTGCTGGGTGAATCCTCTTGCACTTCCTGTAGGGGAGCAGTTAATATCCCACAAGTAATGATGACCCGTGGACTGATCACACTTAACAGAAGAAATACTAAGCTATAAGAGGGTCCAAAAGTGACCTACTCGTACATTAGGAGGTATATATCCATATAAAAAAATAAATAAAAAAAATGAGGTTTCTCTTAAGATTTGCATACTGTTGTCTCTTATGAAGTTATGACAATACATAAAAATTATTCTTACTTGTGTGTGGTGAGCACTGTAACTACATGTATATTGTACTCTTCCTTGCATGTCATATTGTATTTACTTCTGTGTTAGTATGGCAAATCTCCACCTGCTATGTATTTGTTGTTTATTCCTCAATAAAAATATGTTATAAAAAAAAAAAAAAACTATCAATCTCTGATTCAAAATGTAAAGATAGAACTGGGATCATGGCAAAACAAAACACTATCCTGGTTAGGCTGGGTAGCAGTGGTAAAAATTACAATTTTGCCTAAATTCCTTTATTTATTTCAGACACTACCTCTAGCTATCCCACATACATTTTTTAAAGAGGCACAAGCGATGATTAACAATTTTATATGGTGAAATTCGAGACCTAGAATGAAAGCTTCTTTGATCTACAAACCAAGGGAACAGGGAGGATTGAGAATGCCAAATTAATATCCCCTTTTGTTCAATTTTACACCAGGAATCTATTGAACCATTTATAAACCTCAAAGCAAAACTAAACCCTCCTTTCAGGCATTGGCTCTCTTACTTCCAAGTGAGAGACTACTTTAATAACCACAAACTAAAATCAGATCTCGCAAGGCATGAATGCTGCTCAACTGGATTCCCATTAAAACATTTACTGTCTATATTCTATAAATTACTGCTAGAACCAAGTTTTCAATCATTACCCCTATATGCCAGAAAATGGGAGGGAGGAAGACCTTCAAATAACCCTAACACATAATGAATGGAAACATATATTCATTAACAATTTTAAAAGTTCCAGATAGGTAGCAACAGTATAAACAAATATAAAACTTCTAGCTAGATGGTATTTGACACCACATAGATTACACCAGATATATCAGATCGTTGCTGGAGAGGATGCAACCATAGCGGAACATTACTGCACATATGGTGGGAATGCATACCAATAAGAGAATATTGGGACAAAATACACAAACTCATTACCACTCTTCTTGATAGCCATATACCAAAACCGCCTACTATTTTTCTTCTCAACAGTAAAGTACACTTGCCTTGTCATTATATAAGGGCTTTGTTTGGATTTTGTTAAATTGTGCAAAAAAATTAATCCCAAGGTATTGGGAAAAAAAAAAACCAGGGCCGGTGCAAGGATCTTTGTTTATACAGGCGAAGGTGCATTTTGACGCCCCCTCCCCCGCCCCCAATCCGCACGGATACCAGGCTGCAAGGGTTAAACCCCTACCCCCTATATCCTTCCCCCTGTTGTTAGCTAGTCTAGGTGTGAAGTGTTTTTCTGTTATTGTATGAGTCATCCATTGTCCTTTTGTAAGTCAGGATGTGATTAGAATCTGTTTAACTAACCATTGTCTGATGTTTGTCTCATTGTATAATATTTGTTTCTATTTGTGTAGTAACTACTCCATTTGTTGGAAATGTATAAAAGCTGTGTTTTCTGTGCAATAAAGCAGTTCTTATTTCACCTGAATGCTAGCCTGTCTAGTTATTTAGGTGGGCTCCTGCTAGAATCCCCTTCCTGGGCTACAAATCCGTTTGTTACAGAAAGAGTGATTGATTTATGGAATAAACTTCCTCAAGAGGTAGTAGCAACAAACACTGTGGGGGACATTAAAAATGCATGGGACAAGCATAAGGCTATCCTACAAACTAGATAAGTTTATACTGTTAGGTAAGGTTGGGCAGACTTGCTGGGCCTATGGCTCTTATCTGCCGTCAATATCTATGTTTCTTGGGCCAGGAAGGGGGGTCATGGACCAAAGGACCCACCGCCGCTTGACTCAAACCTTCTTCTGGCCAGGCATTACAGCCGATATTAAGGAATACTGTAAATCCTGTGAGATTTGCCAGAAGGTAGGAAAGATGGGAGATCATACGAAAGCCCCATTCCATCCCCTGCCCATTATTGATGAACCCTTTAGCCGAGTAGCAGTAGACATCGTGGGGCCATTATAACAAAGAAAGACATTAATAACTAGTTAGTTAGTATGTCAGAAAAGTATGCTTCTTAGCACTTTTTTTATTAAAGCAAATTTTTAGTAAGGATACTGAAAAACAGTAAAAAATTACTTTTATTTAATTATTATAAAAAGACAGCAAATATTAATGTACTATTGCTGCCCACATTGAATATTAAAACCACTTCTCCCTATACTGTTATTTGTTAGTATATATGTTTGAACTGGTTTGTTAGGATTCTATTATTATTCCAATGCCAATAACACTCAATATTCTGAGTACTCTGGAGTAAGAAGAAGCCTTATTATTGTGGCTTATTTATAGCATACTGTACTTCTGTTGTGAGTTTTATGTTTCTGTATACAAAAATAATTAACTTTTGATATCTGTATTAAATTGACATGAATTGGATTAATATAGCCTGAAAAGTTCCTTAATAGTGTTGGTATAGTTAATTGTACATATGTTGTACTTATAGTTTTTACCTCAGCTGTGGTCGTATCTAATCTTACTGGAAAGGTATTACCTTTCTGTTATCTTGATGCTGTATGTTAGTGTGCCCTGTATATATCTTGATATTGATATATCACAGTCAATATGCAACTTAGGTTAAGTTGTCAAGTCAATATCATTTATTGTTTGGCACTGTTTGACTGCGTAATATGGTTGGTTAGTATGTTATCTGAAAGTACGTCTGTATGCACTTTATCAATGTGTATTTGATCCTTATATTCAGAATCACTTTGGTTGTTGGTAGGTTCCTGTTATAAATTGGTATTACATGATACCAGAAATAATGCTGCTTATGCTTTGTTCTATCTTTATAAAGCAGGAATTAATAGTGCTAGGGATATTAAACACAAAATATTTATTTCATAATTCAGACAGAGAATACAATTTTAAACAACATTCCAATGTACTTCTATTATCTAATTTGCTTGATTCTTTAGCTATACTTAGTTAAAGAAATAGCATGCACACAGGTGAGCCAATCACATAAGGCATCTATGTGCAGCCACCAATCAGAAGTTACTGAGCCTATCTAGATATGCTTTTCAGGAAAGAATATCAAGAGAATGAAGCAAGTTAGAAAGTTGTTTAAAATGGTATTCTCTATCTGAATCATGAAAGAAAAAATTTGGGTCCAATGTCCCTTTTACTAGATATACCAAAGATGAATTGATCTGATACAAATTCTGCTATGTAGATAGTTTATAAAAACGTACTGAGATTAATACCGATCAATTTTTTAAAATGACACACTAATCGTTAACAATAACTAGTAAATAACTTTCAGTATTCAAAAAATGCCATTAGATTATGTATAAAAACATGGTCTATGATTGCCATTAACTTAATAATCGTTTGGCTATTTTATTAATCATAACATTGCTGTATATTATCTATCAGCTTGAAAGAGAGCCAGCGGTTAACTGCTTGGTTACTGCTGTTGTGAGACAATTGTTCCCAATACCAAAGTTGTTTTTGTTGCTAGTTTACATCTGATTCCTGATGATTTGACAGTTAGCTGCTTTGTGGCGTATCGTTTAGGAAACAGTGTAGCTTGTACTTGTAGCTGTGTCTATTATTTATATTTTTACAATTTGTACTTGCTACAAGTTAGCTAGTACACTGTTTTAATCTCTGTTTTGTCTGTTTTTCCACAGGTTCCACAGGTTTTTCCCCCTTTGAACTACTGTATGGTTAGGGGCCCGCTAGATTTGGTACGAGCCCACTGGGAGGGAGCCACAGGGGAAGAAGAACACTCTGTCGTGGGGTACGTACTCCAGCTCAGGGACCGGCTGCAAGACCTGGCAGCCCAGGTCCATGAGAACCTTCAGGCCTCTCAGCACAAACAGAAGCGATGCTACGATCGCAATGCCCATACCTGAACCCTGATAGTGGGACACAAGGTCCTCGCCCTGAAGCCTGTCAAAACAGACAAGCTACAGGCCTCTTGGCAAGGACCCTACCGGGTTGTGGAACAACTGAACAACACCACATACCTGGTAGCGAAGTGTTCAGATGAAAGGATCCATCGGACCTTTTATGTGAACATGTTGAAGGCATACATAGAAAGACCCAGAGATGTGGCCGCTATCTGTGTGCCGGCAGTGGAGGACTCTGAAAGTATTCCAATGCCGGAGCTGCCCGGACCTACTGACACCCCCCAGGGGGTGGATGACATATCCCTAGACGACAGGTTAGAGCCCGGACAGAAAAGGCAGGTCCGGCGACTCCTAGAACAGAGAAGTGACATGTTCTCTACTGTCCCTGGGTATACCCCCACAGCCATCAACAGGGTGGAGACCCCAGGACAGACCTCCCTGCGACAAGCTGCCTACAGGGTCCCAGAGGCCGTCAGGGAAAGTATGCACCGGGAGCTCCGGGGAATGTTGGACCTCGGTGTCATTGAACCGTCCAAAAGTCCCTGGGTCTCCCCGGTAGTGTTAGTGCCCAAGAAGGACGGAACTGCCCGGTTCTGCGTTGACTACCGTAGACTCAACGTCGAGGCAGTGGCTAACTGGCCCACCCCCTGGACCAAAACCCAAGCCCTTGCCTTTCTGGGTACTGCAGGCTACTACCGGAGGTTTGTCCCCAATTACAACACCCTCGCCAAAGCCGACTGACCTGACCAGTAAACGACTTCCCCGACAGGTCCTGTGGTCCCCGAGTGTGAACAAGCCTTCCAGAGTCTTAAGTCTGCCTTAATCTCTGCTCCAGTACTGGCCGCTCATAACCCAGCCAAACGCTTTTCTGTCCACACAGATGCCTCCATGTTTGGGTTGGGGGCAATACTAAGTCAGGCAGATGAGGAAGGAAAGGACCACCCCGTTGCCTACCTCAGTCGAAAACTGCTACCCCGGGAAGTAGGCTACGCGGCGGTTGAGAAAGAGTGTCTGGCGCTGGTATGGACTTTGAAGAAGTTGCAGCCCTACCTATATGGAAGACCCTTCACCGTCTTCACTGACCATAATCCCCTTGTATGGCTCAACCGAGTTTCTGGGGACAACGGGAGAATGTGGAAGTGGAGCCTAGCCCTGCAGCCATTTAACTTTGACATTCAGTACCGACCAGGAAAAAGCAATGGGAATGCTGACGGACTTTCCCGGTGGACTGAAGTGGCATAAATTCCTCGAACATCCCCAGGCCGACCCGTATGTGGATCTAGCCGGGCCTGCCGAACTGGAGGGGGGGAGATGTCACAGATACCAGGCTGCAAGGGTTAAACCCCTACGCCCTATAACCTTCCCCCTGTTGTTAGCTAGTCTAGGTGTGAAGTGTTTTTCTGTTATTGTATGAGTCATCCATTGTCCTTTTGTAAGTCAGGATGTGATTAGAATCTGTTTAACTAACCATTGTCTGATGTTTGTCTCATTGTATAATATTTGTTTCTATTTGTGTAGTAACTACCCCATTTGTTGGAAATGTATAAAAGCTGTGTTTTCTGTGCAGTAACCCCCTACACCCTATAACCTCACCCCTGTTGTTATCTAGTCTAGTTGTGCAGTGTCTTTCTGTTATTGTATGAGTCATCCATTGTCCTTTTGTAAGTCAGGATGTGATTAGAATCTGTTTAACTAACCATGGTCTGATGTTTGTCTCATTGTATATTTGTTTCTATTTGTGTAGTAACTACCCCCATCTGTTGGAAATGTATAAAAGCTGTGTTCTCTGTGCAATAAAGCAGTTCTAATTTCACCTGAATGCTAGTCTGTCTAGTCATTTAGGTGGGCTCCTGCTAGAATCCCCTTCCTGGGCTACATAGCCGTTTGTTCCAGACAGCGGAAGGACCCGTTTGGCGGAGCTACCCAGTCGGGGTAGCCGGGGTATCCGTCATACCCACCACAACAGTCTATATATATATATATATATATATATATATACAGTGGGGCAAAAAAATATTTAGTCAGCCACCAATTGTGCAAGTTCTCCCACTTAAGAAGATGAGAGAGGCCTGTAATTTTCATCATTTCATCATCACCTCAACTATGAGAGACATCATGTGGAATCAAATCCAGACAATCACATTTTCTGATTTGGAAAGAATTTAATTGCAAATTATGGTGGAAAATAAGTATTTCGTCAATATAAAAAGTTAATCTCAATACTTTGTTATATATCCTTTGTTGGCAATGACAGAGGTCAAACGTTTTCTGTAAGTCTTCACAAGGTTGTCACACACTGTTGCTGGCATGTTGGCCCATTCCTGCATGCAGATCTCCTCTAGAGAAGTGATGTTTTGGGGCTGTCGCTGGGCAACACAGACTTCAACTCAACTTGCTCCAAAGGTTTTCTATGGGGTTGAGATCTGTAGACTGGCTAGGTCACTTCAGGACTTTGACATGCTTCTTACGAAGCCACTCCTTCGTTGCCCGGGCGGTGTGTTTGGGATCATTGTCCTGCTGAAAGACCCAGCCACGTTTCTTCTTCAATGCACTTGCTGATGGAAGGAGGTTTGCACTCAAAATCTCACGATACATGGCCCCATTCATTCTTTCATGTACACGGATCAGTCGTCCTGTTCCCTTTGCAGAGAAACAGCCCCAAAGCATGATGTTGCCACCCCCATGCTTCACAGTAGGTATGGTGTTCTTTGGTTGCAACTCAGCATTCTCTCTCCTCCTAACACGACAAGTTGTGTTTCTACCAAACAGTTCTACTTTGGTTTAATCTGACCATATGACATTCTCCCAATCCACTTCTGGATCATCCAAATGCTCTCTAGCATACTTCAGACGGGCCCGGAATCTACTGGCTTAAGCAGGGGGACACGTCTAGCACTGCAGGATCTGAGTCCCTGGCAGCGTAGTGTGTTACTGATGGTAGCCTTTCTTACGTTGATCCCAGCTCTCTGCAGGTCATCCACTAGGTCCCCCCCCGTGGTTCTGGGATGTTTGCTCACCGTTCTTGTGATCATTTTGACCCCATAGGGTGAGATCTTGCGTGGAGCCCCAGATCGAGGGAGATTATCAGTGGTCTTGTATGTCTTCCATTTTCTAATTATTGCTCCCACAGTTGATTAGCTGCTTGCCTATTGCAGATTCAGTCTTCCCAGCCTGGTGCAGTGTTACAAACTGCTATGTGTAACTGGCCCGTTAAATGGAAAATTGCCCTGCTTCCCTGGATTTTGGAGAAGCCTATTTGCCAGCCTCCTTCCTCATGACTATGGCCCCTGGAAGATTGTGCCATTAAGAGTTAAATTTTGTTCAGCTTCAAGAAACCTATTCTAAATACAAGTCTGCTGGGATTAGCTCTAATTAGGTTTAGTGATCAACTTTCCCATTGTCTAATCAGACTAGTATTGATAAGGTGGACTGCATTGTTTTATTGTGTGTAATGTTATCTGCTGAAGTAAATGTTGTGGCCTGTCAAAGGGAGTGTCTCTCTATCTAATATCAAATGTGTGATGGGGGATTTTATGCCTCCCCCTGAGAGTGTCCTGTTTGCATGTAACCTCAATAAAAAGGAGGCTGTGTGCTCCAGTACATCAGACCTATTTTTGACCCTCTAACTTGCAGCTTTGACTCATGTTTGTAGGGGACAGCTTATAATCACTACAGGGATTGCTATGTTTTTCATACTCCCTTAGCTACAGGGATTGCTACAGAAGGAAGAGGTTCGCCTACTGGAGCCTGGTCGTAGGTCCAGGGCGCAGAGCAGACGGCAAGATACCAGCCCAGCAGCGGTGGTTCATATAGTCTGCATTACTGATGGTGGCTACGCAGTAGTTAGAGTGACTATGGTGCTGCTGCTCCTTTGGTGAGCGCTAGGAGCATCCTTTTCTACGGTCCAACTTCCAGCCAGCCTGGAGGCAACCGTAACATTTGGCGGCAGCGGTGGGATTAGCGTCCTAGCGCAAGGAGCAGCACCACAACAGCACTGGTATCGTAGGAGAGTTATTGAGGGCAACGCTAGCCACTGCGCAGCGTCCCTACCTACAGCAGCATGGAGCTGACAAGACACTGGTCAGAACCCTGTGAAGAGCACCCTAACCTGATCCGTCGCTATGAGGGCGCGGATTTCGTTCCAGAGGTAAAGAGGCGGCTAGTCCGATATGGTCCAGACCCTGCGCAGGAGGTAGTCAGTCGCATCATCCGGGAATTGGATACGGAGAACAAAGCGGCACGAGCCTTTGAGCGCCAACTGTGGAGTTTGAGGGTCTGGACACCTGGTCTCCAGCGAGAAAGTGAGTCACAGGGAGCGGAGAGCAACGACCTCCCTCCCCAGCGGCAGCCGGAGTTACAGGGAGAGGAGAGCAGCGACCTCCCTCCCCAGCGGCAGTATACCGTGCAGAGGGAAGAGACAACCAGTCTCCTTCCCCAGCCAGAGATACCAGAGGCAGCAGGCCTCATAGACTGGTCCTGGGAGGACCCCCAGCAGGCAGGTGGAGATGGGACCGCAGTCTCTCTACCGGCCCTACAGGGATGCTGGGCAGGCGGCCCAGATCCCCAGCGACAGACAAAGCTACAGGGAGGGGAGAGCATCGACCTCCCTCCCCAGCCGGAGTGTGCCTTCCAGGGAGAGGAGACAACCGGTCTCTCTCCCCAGCCGCAGCATATTCCACAGGAAGCGGAGAGCATCGACCTCCCTTCCCAACGGCCACCGGAGTATCAGGAGGAGGAGGTAAGCCAATCTCCCCCTCCCCAGCTAACTCCTAACTTGGGCCCAGGGTTAACAGTGGAGATGTTAACCCCCACTGACCCCCACGTTCCCTTTGCCACCGGGCAGGACTATGCCCCAATTCCCCCAGCAGAAGAGCTGGCATCAGGACAGAGCGCTGCTGGCCTCTGCCCTACAGACCCCCTTGTTACAGGACTGGCCTGCAAACCCCTCACCCCAGCAGAAGCGCTGGCACCAGGGCAGAGTGCCGCTGGCCTCTGCCCCCCAAGTACCATCAGCTATTTGCCCAGCTGCGCCAGGAAGGCAGAGGATGCTACCCTTTCATCATATAACCTGGAACCTACAGGCCAGTACTACTTATTGTGGGGGGGCTACTGTGCTGCTAATGTTTATTTGTGGGTGGGTTGCGAGACTAACTTAGGCACTGACCGACAGAAGGTCAGGTGCCTGGTTAGTCTCCCTCCAAAAGGGGAGATATGTTACAAACTGCTATGTGTAACTGGCCCATTAAATGGAAAATTGCCCTGCTTCCCTGGATTTTGGAGAAGCCTATTTGCCAGCCTCCTTCCTCATGACTATGGCCCCTGGAAGATTGTGCCATTAAGAGTTAAATTTTGTTCAGCTTCAAGAAACCTATTCTAAATACAAGTCTGCTGGGATTAGCTCTAATTAGGTTTAGTGATCAACTTTCCCATTGTCTAATCAGACTAGTATTGATAAGGTGGACTGCATTGTTTTATTGTGTGTAATGTTATCTGCTGAAGTAAATGTTGTGGCCTGTCAAAGGGAGTGTCTCTCTATCTAATATCAAATGTGTGATGGGGGATTTTATGCCTCCCCCTGAGAGTGTCCTGTTTGCATGTAACCTCAATAAAAAGGAGGCTGTGTGCTCCAGCACATCAGACCTATTTTTGACCCTCTAACTTGCAGCTTTGACTCATGTTTGTAGGGGACAGCTTATAATCACTACAGGGATTGCTATGTTTTTCATACTCCCTTAGCTACAGGGATTGCTACAGAAGGAAGAGGTTCGCCTACTGGAGCCTGGTCGTAGGTCCAGGGCGCAGAGCAGACGGCGAGATACCAGCCCAGCAGCGGTGGTTCATATAGTCTGCATTACTGATGGTGGCTACGCAGTAGTTAGAGTGACTACGGTGCTGCTGCTCCTTTGGTGAGCGCTAGGAGCATCCTTTTCTACGGTCCAACTTCCAGCCAGCCTGGAGGCAACCGTAACATGCAGGTATACAATTTTGTCTCTGGTGTCCTTCGACAGCTCTTTGGTCTTCACCATAGTGGAGTTTGGAGTGTGACTGTTTGAGGTTGTAGACAGGTGTCTTTTATACTGTTAACAAGTTCAAACAGGTGCCATTAATACAGGTAATGAGTGGAGGACAGAG
Organism: Bombina bombina; assembly: GCF_027579735.1. NCBI lineage: Eukaryota > Metazoa > Chordata > Amphibia > Anura > Bombinatoridae > Bombina > Bombina bombina. The sequence continues at coordinate 98,236,373 of NC_069508.1, read as the reverse complement.
GAGCCTCTTAAAGAAGAAGATACAGGTCTGTGAGAGCCAGAAATCTTGCTTCTTTCTAGGTGACCAAATACTTATTTCCACCATAATATGCAAATAAATTATTTCCAATTCAGACAATGTGATTGTCTGGATTTGTTTCCACATTTTGTCTCTCATAGTTGAGGTATACCTATGATGAAAATTACAGGTTTCTCTCATCTTCTTAAGTGGGAGAACTTGCACAATTGGTGGCTGACTAAATACTTTTTTGCCCCACTGTATATATATATACTATATAAATATATATTATATATAATATACATATATATAATATACACATATACATATATATATATATATATATATATATATATATATATATATATATATATATATATATAGAGAGAGAGAGAGAGAGAGAGAGAGAGAGAGAGAGAGAGAGAGAGAGAGAGAGAGAGAGAGAGAGAGAGAGAGAGAGAGAGAGAGAGAGAGAGAGAGAGAGAGAGAGAGAGAGAGAGAGAGAGAGAGAGAGAGACGCAATAACAGTTATAGTGCACTCACTGCAGGGCCGCCACTAGAAATTTTGGGGCCCCTGACTTAACCATTGATCAGGCCCCCCCTCCTTTGATATGTGCAATTTTTGACCAAGTGACTAAAACGTATATGCACTTTATCCTTAATTTTCTATTACTTACTTGGAAATGTTGTAAAGGTAGTAAGATACACTGAAACACACACACACACTCACACATAAGGATTCACATACAGACACTCTAGAAAACACGCAAAGAAACTCAGACACAGACACCCAAACAGACACTTAGCACTTGTTTACATTGCCCTGACAAGTAATGAGGTAAACTACAGTTTTGTAAAAAAAAGGAGATTTAGAAAACAAAATATGGAGTTCTGATTATCTTTTTGTAAAGGAAGATGCCAACTAAATGATGACAACAGCATGCAGTGGCTGAAAGGATGGGAAGGGCCATGAACTGCCTAAACAATAATTTAAAGGTTAAATGGTAGATTGGTGACTTCCGGAAAGGTCTCATAAGTCTCAAAGTCTGTAAAAAGATGTGAATAATCAGTAGTAAGGTCAAAATGTCCTGAAAAGGAACAGACAATGGACACCCACACACAAACTCAAACTTGCACATACACCCAAGGAAACACCAACAGAGACAGCCTCAGAAAACACACAAAGACATACACACACACACAGAGAAACCCACAGAAAACACATAAAGACATACATACACACCCTCACTGAGGCATCCACAGAAAACACACAAAGACATACACACACCCTCACAGAGACACCCACAGAAAATACACAGCCTCACAGAGACATCCACAGAAAACACAGACATACATACACACACACCCTCACAGAGACATCCACAGAAAACACAGACATACACACCCACCCTCACAGAGGCATCCAGAGAAAATACACAAAGACAAACACACGCCCACCCTCACAGAGACACCCATAGAAAAAGCTCAAAGACATATGCACACACCCTCACAGACATCCACAGAAAAAGCTCAAAGACATACACACCCACCCTCACAGAGATACCAACAGAAAAAAAATACATACACACTCATAGAGACACAAACCAAAGCACAAAGACATAAACACAGACACCCACAGAAACACTCACAGGAGGAAACATTTATGCACCTTGCATCCCCTAAATCAACAGTATGTGACATGCATGATAAAAAAAATGCAGAAATTAAGAGATCACTTTTTAAAGAATCATATTTGTAAATGTGCAAACAAAAATAATTCTGTGAATTCAAAATTGTACATTAATGATCTGGGTAGATGGCTAGATGAAGAAAAGTACTTTTAAAAGGTTGACATATGTTTGTTTGATATTTTCCCCATTTTCCACAACCAAGAGCACCACTTCAAATATAGTGTACAAATGTTCCCATCTGTCAGCTGTACTTGTGGATTTTGAAAATGCTGTATTCTATATGGTCTTGGTGGAACCATAAGCTGTGGTACTCATACCATTAGATCTAGTTAAATGCAGGATTTAAGCTTGTTGGTATGCATTTCAAAATTAAGTCAGCTGTAGAGTAAACTGAACAGTTTTAAGTTAACCTGTCTCATTTCCAACACTGAGCAATCTTAGTCTGAGAGTATAACATGTTATGCAGATGTAAAAATCTTAGATAAAATGCCTCCTTGTATCTGGAAAGTCCTTGCATAAAGGGGAAGTAAACTGGAATGTAATATATATCATTTGTGTATTGAGGAGGAAACATTTCTGTATGGTTTTAAATATAGAATTTCTACAGCATTGTCAAGTAATCATAAATGCACTGCTGCTAAAAAAATGTGTTTTTATGAACCCCTGGCCCACCATACAACTACTACCACACTGCAGTTACAATCTTAAATTGCACAAAGAAATAAAAAACATTTGCTAAGTAATTCCTACCTCCTCTGCAAATGAAAGTGATCAGCGTCTGACTCAGGCACACACTCTACAAAGTGCCAAGTCTGTCTCACACTGTGCATAGTGGTTTAGTGCACACTCAGAAATCCTCTCAAATGCTAATACTTTACTCCTTGTAATAACATTTCCCATGCTCAATTAGCACTCTGCTGTAGTACCCACTGGTGGCTGCCAAAATGTAAAACAAAAAAAAAAAAAAAAACTTTTTTTTTTTTTACTTCTTGCCTCATGGGGCCCCCCTAGCCCATTGGGCCCCTGACAGGAGTCACCCCTGTCACCCCCTGATGGCGGCCCTGACTCACTGTTCCAAGGATCATCTGCCGGGGTGCTGCGTGGAAAAATGTAGATTTACATTCAACCTCAAGTTAGAAAACGCTTCACTCTCCGGTCTTTTCGTCAATATTTATTTATTATTCACAAGAGTTGTATTACAGCATTCCCAGACGTTTCGACACCTATTGGTGTCTTTTTCAGTGGGTATTTGCCAAAATTATTTTGTCCCAAAAGGCTCCTAACAAACTATTCCTAACCGCTTACCTATAAACCCCTGTATGTGCTCACGTCACTTCCGGTGCCATGGAGGCCGCTCCCCCTTGCGCGTGTCACTGCTCCTTCTGTGATATACCTTTAAGGTATATCCCGCCTACCTTTCCTCCACCCTATATCAGGCACACCTGAACAATCATTCCTTGCCTGAAAATTGTTTTCTCTTTGGAGCTTTTCTGATATCAACCCTCATGTTGTGATTCTACTTATGATATTTTCCTAACTTGCTTCATTGTTACTTTCTCTTTGAACAGCAGTTGTAAGTGAGGATCTTTTGCTTTTCACTTTACTTTCAAAAGTATTTCATTATTTTTCCAATTCTACCGGAATCCTATTATTTCATCAATCCGGATCAAGGAGCCACCGGATCTACTTGCAGCGTCCCGGAAGCCGCACTCACACCAACACAGTATACCGGTCACAGAGGTAAAAGTGATCTCCTCAAACCTAAGGTAATATTTAATCCATTCACAGAGGATCCGTTCTTACCTTGTCTCTCTCTGGAAAGCATCTGCATTACCATGCTAAATCTACCGGTTACTACCATAGTCTGACTGTGCTGTATATATTTTATGTATGAGTGTGTGAGTGCGTGAAGACATTCCTGAGAACTGTTACAATAAGGATACAACTACTGATGTTTTACTAAGTGTATCAAAATACACATTTACTCTATCATATCTCTGAACTATTTGCTTTATATTCCATACTTATATTGCAACAATTGTTTCTACTTAAGTATTCCTTGCTTCTGCTTGGCATCTACGAAGTTTTCTTCCAGTAAAAGTCTCACCAGTGATTTAACAGGTAGTTCAAACCATACTGCCTGTTTTATTCATTAAAAGAGCAACAAACCCTTAGCTTAAAAACACTGCATAAGTTCCTGCATAAAACAGGACATCACATAATTTTCAGGCCACAGTGTTCTAAGGGTTTGTTACTGGTAAACAAAACTTTGTTATTATGGATGCAAATGAAATTAAAACTGAGTTCTCTAACATACTCAGGCCTAGATTTGGAGTTCGGCGGTAGATGGACTGTTAACGCTCCGCGGGTTTTTTTCTGGCCGCACCATAAATTTAACTCTGGTATCGAGAGTTCAAACAAATGCTGCGTTAGGCTCCAAAAAAGGAGCGTAGAGCATTTTTACCGCAAATGCAACTCTCGATACCAGAGCTGCTTACGGACGCGGCCGGCATCAAAAACGTGCTCGTGCACGATTCTCCCATAGGAAACAATGGGGCTGTTTGAGCTGAAAAAAAACCTAACACCTGCAAAAAAGCAGCGTTCAGCTCCTAACGCAGCCCCATTGTTTACTATGGGGAAACACTTCCTACGTCTGCACCTAACACTCTAACATGTACCCCGAGTCTAAACACCCCTAACCTTACACTTATTAACCCCTAATCTGCCGCCCCCGCTATCGCTGACACCTGCATTACACTTTTAACCCCTAATCTGCCGCTCCGTAAACCGCCGCCACCTACGTTATCCCTATGTACCCCTAATCTGCTGCCCTAACATCGCCGACCCCTATGTTATATTTATTAACCCCTAATCTGCCCCCCACAACGTCGCCGACACCTGCCTACACTTATTAACCCCTAATCTGCCGAGCGGACCTGAGCGCTACTATAATAAAGTTATTAACCCCTAATCCGCCTCACTAACCCTATCATAAATAGTATTAACCCCTAATCTGCCCTCCCTAACATCGCCGACACCTACCTTCAATTATTAACCCCTAATCTGCCGACCGGAGCTCACCGCTATTCTAATAAATGTATTAACCCCTAAAGCTAAGTCTAACCCTAACACTAACACCCCCCTAAGTTAAATATAATTTTTATCTAACGAAATAAATTAACTCTTATTAAATAAATAATTCCTATTTAAAGCTAAATACTTACCTGTAAAATACATCCTAATATAGCTACAATATAAATTATAATTATATTATAGCTATTTTAGGATTAATATTTATTTTACAGGCAACTTTGTATTTATTTTAACCAGGTACAATAGCTATTAAATAGTTAAGAACTATTTAATAGTTACCTAGTTAAAATAATAACAAATTTACCTGTAAAATAAATCCTAACCTAAGATATAATTAAACCTAACACTACCCTATCAATAAAATAATTAAATAAACTACCTACAATTACCTACAATTAACCTAACACTACACTATCAATAAATTAATTAAACACAATTGCTACAAATAAATACAATTAAATAAACTATCTAAAGTACAACAAATAAAAAAGAACTAAGTTACAGAAAATAATAAAATATTTACAAACATAAGAAAAATATTACAACAATTTTAAACTAATTACACCTACTCTAAGCCCCCTAATACAATAACAAAGCCCCCCAAAATAAAAAATTCCCTACCCTATTCTAAAATACAAATATTACAAGCTCTTTTACCTTACCAGCCCTGAACAGGGCCCTTTGCGGGGCATGCCCCAAGAATTTCAGCTCTTTTGCCTGTAAAAAAAAACATACAATACCCCCCCCCCAACATTACAACCCACCACCCACATACCCCTAATCTAACCCAAACCCCCCTTAAATAAACCTAACACTACCCCCCTGATGATCTTCCTACCTTGTCTTCACCATGCCAGGTTCACCGATCCGTCCTGGCTCCAAGATCTTCATCCAACCCAAGCGGGGGCTAGACATCCACTGAAGAAGTCCAGAAGAGGGTCCAAAGTCTTCCTCCTATCCGGCAAGAAGAGGACATCCGGACCGGCAAACATCTTCTCCAAGCGGCATCTTCTATCTTCTTCCATCCGATGACGACCGGCTCCATCTTGAAGACCTCCAGCGCGGATCCATCCTCTTCTTCCGACGACTAGACGACGAATGACGGTTCCTTTAAGGGACGTCATCCAAGATGGCGTCCCTCGAATTCCGATTGGCTGATAGGATTCTATCAGCCAATCGGAATTAAGGTAGGAATTTTCTGATTGGCTGATGGAATCAGCCAATCAGAATATAGTTCAATCCGATTGGCTGATCCAATCAGCCAATCAGATTGAGCTCGCATTCTATTGGCTGATCGGAACCAATGCCTCCAGGCGGCTGGAGTTTTGTCGTTAGAGCTCTAACGCTCACTGCAGAAACGACTCTAAATACCGGCGTTAGAAAGATCCCATTGAAAAGATAGGCTACGCAAATGGCGTAGGGGGATCTGCGGTATGGAAAAGTCGCGGCTGTAAAGTGAGCGTTAGACCCTTTAATCACTGACTCCAAATACCAGCGGGCGGCCAAAACCAGCGTTAGGAGCCTCTAACGCTGGTTTTGACGGCTACCGCCGAACTCTAAATCTAGGCCAAAGAAAATTAGATTATCTTGCACAAGGCTTAACAGAAGTACAAGCAGATAATACCGCATTAAAAGCTATTGTTAAAGAATATATGTCTCACAAAAGTACTGATGTACCTGAACCACATATTCAATACCCCCCAACCTTTCACTGGTAAAAGACATGAATTCAGAGATTTCAAGACTGCTTGTAAATTTCTCTTTACCATGAGACCCCGCACATACTATTCAGACCGCATCAGGGTTTGCACCACTATTTCATTTCTACAGGGAGAGCCCAGAACCTGGGCTAACAGGTTTTATGAAAATAATGACCCAATTTTGGATTCACTACAGGATTTCTTTCAAGCTATGTCTAATCTATATGAAGATACAGATACGCAAATAACTGCAGACTCTAAATTACGCGCACTCAAACAGGGTAAGCGCACGGTGGAGGAGTACACAACTGATTTTCAAATGTGGGCAACAGACTCACTATGGAACCAAGTTAGCCTTAAGAATCAGTTTAGGCTGGGCCTATCTGAAAACCTTAAGGATGAACTGTCTCGCCAGAAAATGCCTGATTCTCTTCCAGCACTTATTAAATTAAGCACATCCATAGATAGAAGACTCAGGGAACGGCGAGCAGAGAGATCCACTTTAGACACAATACCCAGACGTCAGGTCACTTATCCTACAACATTTGAGAAATCTCAAGGTAGTGTAACCCCTATGGAGATAGGCACTATCAAGGGGCCACTAAGTAATGAGGAAAAAATGAGAAGAAGGTTAGAAAACTTGTGTTTATACTGTGGACAAAAGGAACACACCATCTCAAGCTGTCCTTCATTACAAAGACAAAAGAAGGGTAAGAAAGCCGGTTATAAAAACATATATCATATCTCAGATACAATGCAATTGACTTTACCTCTCTCTTTGCAGTGGGATCAGGAAAATATACACTCCAAGGCATTGATTGACTCAGGTGCATCTGGGAACTACATTGATTCTGTATATATTGTAAATAATAAAATTCCTCTGGTGTGCAAACAGAACCCTGTGTTTGTTAAATCAATTGATGGAACTTTAATAAATAAAGGACCCATTACACACCAGACAATACCTTTGCTTATAATGATAAACAATGGGCACACAGAATATATTACATTTGATGTGATCCCCATATCACTGCATACTATCATTTTAGGATATAGTTGGTTGCAAAAACATAATCCCAAAATAGATTGGGAACATTCAAAACTTACACTAGACTCAACATATTGTCTAAACACTTGTTACCCTCATAGTATTTTAACATCATCTGAGACAGGGATACCAGGGATATATCAGGATTTGGCAGAGGTCTTCAATTTGAAAGAAGCAGAGAATTTACCACCTCACAGAAGCTTTGATTGCCCTATAGATATAATTCCAGGGTCACCAATACCACATGGGAAGATCTATCCTCTATCACAAGATGAGTTAGTGTATTTAAGGTCCTATTTGGATGACAACCTGAGAAAGGGATTCATATCTCACTCCACATCCCCTGCTGCAGCAGGCATGTTTTTGGTAAAAAACAAAGATGGCACTCTAAGGCCTATAATTGATTACAGGGCTTTAAACTCCATAACCATAAAGAACAGGTATCCATTACCACTAATACCAGAGATAATAGAACGGTTAAAAGGAGCACAAATATTTACTAAACTAGATTTAAAAGGGGCATATAATCTTATCAGAATGAAGAAAGGTGACGAATGGAAGACCGCCTTTCGGACTCGATATGGGTTATATCAATATAACGTCATGCCTTTTGGATTGAGCAATGCCCCAGCTACTTTCCAACACTTTATTAATGAAATCTTCCGAGATCTAATGGATATCTGTGTTATAGTGTATCTAGACGACATTCTAATTTATTCCAAGACAGAACAGGAACACGAAAGACATGTACGTTGGGTCTTAATGCGCTTGAAGGAACACAAGTTATATGCCAAACTTGAAAAGTGTTTATTTCATGTGAACAAAATCAAATTCCTGGGATACATAATAACTCCTAACAGGATCCAAATGGATCCAGATAAAGTTTCATCTGTACTAGAATGGCCCACACCAAAATCGGTTCGTGCCCTACAACGTTTTATTGGCTTTGCCAATTACTACCGAAAGTTTATCAAAAACTTTTCTGATATAGTAAAGCCCTTAACTCAGTTGACTAGTAAGAAACAAAGATATAAATGGACCGAACAGGCCCAATTAGCTTTTGACTACTTAAAGGGGCAATTCTCCAAAGCCCCCATTTTACACATGCCAGATCCTAAGCTACAATATGTGTTAGAGGTAGACGCCTCAAGTTCAGGTATAGGAGCAGTTCTATCTCAACAAGTAGACAACAAATCAGAATTATTTCCTGTAGCTTATTATTCAAGAAGATTCACACCTGCAGAAAATAATTATAGTATAGGAGATAAAGAACTCCTTGCTATCAAAGTATCCCTTGAACAATGGAGGCACTTACTGGAAGGTACACAAAAACCATTTAAAATCTTCACAGATCATAAGAATCTGGAATATTTGAAGAAAAGCAAAACTCTAACTTCCAGACAAGTAAGGTGGTCATTATTCTTGGATAGGTTCAATTTCTTGATCACTTACCGACCAGGAAGCCTGAATACTAAGGCTGATGCATTATCCAGAGTACAGGAAATGACACCTCAAGAGACCCTGACTCCAATAGTACCAATCGAAAAATTTATTGGAGTCCTAACACCTTTAGAGGAAGAGATTAAAAGGGCACAAGATAAAGAAACCAATACACCTAAATCCTGTCACAAAAACCTAAATACTGGTTTAATAAACCATAAAGATCAATTGTATATACCCTGTTCATTAAGAAACCAAATATTGAAACACACTCATGATGAACCTTTATCCGGTCATACCGGAATACAAAAAACCATTGAAAAAACAAGAAGAAACTTTTGGTGGCCCCAAATGAATCAAACCATCCAAGATTATGTCAATTCCTGTGACACTTGTGCTAGAAATAAAATAGATCATAAAGGGCCCATCGGATTGTTGACCCCATTGCCAGTTCCGGATAAGCCCTGGTCCATGATCTCGATGGACTTTATTGTAGAGTTACCAAAATCAAGGAACTTTAACACTATATTAGTTGTCATAGATCATCTAACAAAATTGGGATATTTTATACCCCTAAAAAGGTTACCCTCAGCTTTTACTACAGCAAATGTTTTCCTTAACCACATAGTGAAACTCCACGGACTACCCACTGATATAATAACAGATAGGGGTACACAATTCACCTCATCCTTTTGGAGATCATTATGCAAATTGTTAAAAATCACACCAAGATATTCAACAGCCTTTCATCCCCAAACCAATGGGATGACTGAGAAACTAAATCAAACATTAGAACAATATCTTCGTTGTTACATTTCCCATTTGCAGGATGATTGGATAGATTATTTATCAATGGCGGAATTCTCTTACAACAATTCGGTATCATCCTCAACAAAAATGACACCGTTCTATGTAACCTATGGCTAGCATCCGACAACTTTGACACTATCTAAAACTGACGTAAACTCACCAGCTGCTAAAGACTATTCCTTACAACTTGAAGCAAGACTAGCCCTAGTCAAAAAACACTTATCTGATGCAAAGAATTATCAGAAAGCTTATTATGATAAACGTCACAGACCCAGTCCAGTCTATAAAGTGGGTGACAAAGTGTTACTATCTGTAAAGAATCTAAAACTACATGTACCCTCTAAGAAATTGGCGAACCAATACATTGGACCTTTTGTAATCAATAAAATTTTGAACCCTATGACAGTATGTTTAACTCTTCCTACAGCTTATAGGATTCATCCCACTATACACGTGTCTCTGATAAAACCTTATAATTCTACTGTACAAACCAGCCTTCAGACTCCAACTGCGTTACAAATAGATGACCACGACGAATTTGAGGTGGACCGTATTCTAGATTCTAGGATCAAGAATCGTCACCTGGAGTACTTGTTAAAATGGAAAGGTTTTGGTCCTGAGGACAATTCTTGGCATCGTAGCACTGACATTTCTGCTCCCCGTCTGATTAGATCTTTTCATCGCAGGTATCCTTTGAAGCCATCACTCTCGTCGATTGGGGGACCCCTTAGCGGGGGGAGTGTGTGATATACCTTTAAGGTATATCCCGCCTACCTTTCCTCCACCCTATATCAGGCACACCTGAACAATCATTCCTTGCCTGAAAATTGTTTTCTCTTTGGAGCTTTTCTGATCGCAACCCTCATGTTGTGATTCTACTTATGATATTTTCCTAACTTGCTTCATTGTTACTTTCTCTTTGAACAGCAGTTGTAAGTGAGGATCTTTTGCTTTTCACTTTACTTTCAAAAGTATTTCATTATTTTTCCAATTCTACCGGAATCCTATTATTTCATCAATCCGGATCAAGGAGCCACCGGATCTACTTGCAGCGTCCCGGAAGCCGCACTCACACCAACACAGTATACCGGTCACAGAGGTAAAAGTGATCTCCTCAAACCTAAGGTAATATTTAATCCATTCACAGAGGATCCGTTCTTACCTTGTCTCTCTCTGGAAAGCATCCGCATTACCATGCTAAATCTACCGGTTACTACCATAGTCTGACTGTGCTGTATATATTTTATGTATGAGTGTGTGAGTGCGTGAAGACATTCCTGAGAACTGTTACAATAAGGATACAACTACTGATGTTTTACTAAGTGTATCAAAATACACATTTACTCTATCATATCTCTGAACTATTTGCTTTATATTCCATACTTATATTGCAACAATTGTTTCTACTTAAGTATTCCTTGCTTCTGCTTGGCATCTACGAAGTTTTCTTCCAGTAAAAGTCTCACCAGTGATTTAACAGGTAGTTCAAACCATACTGCCTGTTTTATTCATTAAAAGAGCAACAAACCCTAAGCTTAAAAACACTGCATAAGTTCCTGCATAAAACAGGACATCACACCTTCTCTGCTGCGTGGCTAATTAACATAGCTCCACCTGCGTGTTGACATATATCAACACGTAGTACACCCAAATATGCGCATGTCAGGGGCCAGCAACTCCGATAGCATCGGACTGACGAATAAACGTGTATTATAAAAACGTATCTATCCCGTCTATTTATTAAAAAAGTGCTTATCTTGTGCTTTCATAGCACTTTTTTAATAAATAGACGGGATAGATAAGTCAACACGCAGGTGGAGCTATGTTAATTAGCCACGCGGCAGAGAAGGAGCAGTGACACGCGCAAGGGGGAGCGGCCTCCATGGCACCGGAAGTGACGTGAGCACATACGGGGGTTTATAGGTAAGCGGTTAGGAATAGTTTGTTAGGAGCCTTTTGGGACAAAATAATTTTGGCAAATACCCATTGAAAAAGACACCAATAGGTGTCGAAACGTCTGGGAATGCTGTAATACAACTCTTGTGAATAATAAATAAATATTGACGAAAAGACCGGAGAGTGAAGCGTTTTCTTCCTTGGGGTTGAACGTAAATATATATATATATATATATATATATATACATATATATATATATACATACACACACACAGGTAGCCCTCAGTTTACGCCGGGGTTAGGTTCCAGAAGGAATGGTTGTAAATCGAAACCGTTGTAAATTGAAACCCAGTTTATGATGTAAGTCAATGGGAAGTGAGGGAGTTAGGTTCCAGGCCCCTCTCAAAATTGTCATAAGTAACACCTAATACATTATTTTTAAAGCTTTGAAATGAAGACTTTAAATGGTAAACAGCATTATAAACCTAAAAATATACTGTAGATTGTATCATCATCAAACTAAGTTTAATAAACAAAAACATTTGCTAAACCGCACCTAATAAAATAACACACAAACACAGACTGTATCATCATCATCAATCTAAGTTTAATGAACAAAAACAAAATAATCACACAACAGACTGTATCATCATCAATCTAAGTTTAATGAAGAAAAACGTTTCTTTACTTGCATTTTTCTGCAGCTAAGGGAAGTGGCTGCTGGATCTTGTTCCTTTAAAAAACGGATCCATTGCTCAGGTCTGGTTATACACTGATTAGCCTGCCTGTGTTTAATCACACAACAGACTGTATCATCATCAAGTTTAATGAACAAAAACGTTTTTTACTTACATTTTTCTGCAAACAGTTCTCTGCATTGAGTCTGCAGCTAAGGGAAGTGGCTGTTAGATCTTGTTCCTTTGAAAGCTGATCCATTGATCATGTCTGTCTTGCTTTTCTTTGCATGTGTTTGCTGCAACACAAGCGGACAGCTCCACCTACTGGCTATTTTAATGTATGCATGTGCTAATGCTTTCAAAAGCTGTCAATGCTTTTCAATAGCAAAAAAAAGGGCGTTATTCTGAAACGGCGCAAATTGAACCGTCGTAAACCGAGGGCCACCTGTATATATATATATATATATATATATATAAGCCAAAAAGAAGTGCACTCTCAGGTCTTTCACAACAAACAGAGTTACTTTATTTGTAACGTTTTCGGAGGTCTCGCCTCCTTCATCAGCATAACGCATTATGCTGATGAAGGAGGCGAGACCTCCGAAAACGTTACAAATAAAGTAACTCTGTTTGTTGTGAAAGACCTGAGAGTGCACTTCTTTTTGGCTGGTATATTATTACAAAGTTGCACCCAGGCGGTTACCTTACTGAGGGCAAGATCTATATATATATATATATATATATATATATATATATATATATATATATATATATAAACGTGGTCAGAAGAAAAGGCACTCCATAAATAATAGCAGCTCCCAGGGTGCACTTTGAAAAAATATCAAAAAATATCAGGCACAGAAAAGGCACTCACTGGTTAAATAAAACATAACATTTAATAAGTTATTTTAAAATAGCATTATAATGCTATTTTAATATAACTGTATATATATATATATATATATATATATATATCAGATAGCAGATCCCCCGACCCAGAAATTACACCTGACCTGGGGTAACCTGGGTTCTCATCTTCACTTATCATAACATAAGTCAAGTGAATATGAATTGGACAGTGTGGTGATATCATGTCTCTGTGCATAGCCTAGGCTCTCAAAAAAAAATTATGCGACAACTATTACCTACCTCTCTCTCACTGTCTCACATTTCAGTTACACTGAGGCGCCGGTCTCTCTGGCCATATGGGGGGGGGGGGGTGAGTGGGCGTCCCTTACGTGGCTCCCTCCCTCAATTTCAACATCTGATAGATCATAGAAGACAGTGACTGTGATACTGTCAGTACAGTATTCTATAGTCACAACTTGGGCGCCAGCATCCTCGTGTTGTTGTTTCCCTCGCAACAGCACCACACTGCCTGAGCCGCCTCCAGCCTCTCACGTGACGTCATTTGACTGAGACGGTCCAGACCAGTCAGCAGCCGCTGAATCAGTGGAGTCCAAGTCAGTGCCGAACAGATGCGATGCGCAGCAGGCAACAGCAAGTGTGACTCGAGAGGAGGCGGAGCGCTCTGAACTGTTTGTCTGTGCCCAGTTCACAGAGTGCCAACATGCCCAGCGCTTGGGCCCCTCTGACCCCCACCCCACCAATCATGAATAATGCTGCCTCAGTGTCCTGAGAAGAGTATGAAAGACAGTGTTGTGTGTGTGCCGTTTGCGCACACATACATTTTTTGAAAGTAATCAAGAAGCTGATTTGTTGAATGCCGGCAGGCAGATCCGGCGCCCCCCTAGTTCGCCTTACACTGGCGCCGGGTCTGAAAACAACAGACACCCTCTATACAAGAATGGATAGCTTTTTCAAACTACACAATGCAAATAGAACAAATAAAATACTCTTTCTTAGGAAAGAGTGATTTCTTTTGCCATAATGGAATCGTTCTGGTCACCAGAAAAAGCTAAATCAATACCACTTGGTTAGTTTGAAAGCCAAAAAATGATATCCTCCAGAGAGAGGAAATAAAGATACAATGAGTATGACGAGTAAAGGAGACAGGGACTAAGTACAATAGTTATAGAGGCACCCCAAGGAGTCGGGGAGCTGCCGTGGACACTACTCAAGGTCATACAGAGATGTGTTATAAACACAGAAATGTGAGATGTTGATAAGATCTATATTTAATATAACTACATAAAGGAAAACCAACGGCTAGATTACGAGTTTTGCGTTATGAGGGGTACGGTTCTATGTTGCATGTTATTGTCACCGCTCACTTACCTACAGCACTGGTATTACAGGTTTTCATAAACCCGGCGTTATTAGGCAAGAAGTGAGCGTACAGCAAAATTGTGCTCCATACCGCACTCCAATAGCAGCGCTGCTTAAGTCAGCGGTGAGCTGGTTTTACGTGCTCGTGCACGATTTCCCCATAGACATCAATGGGGAGAGCCGGCACCTACATTATACTTATTAACCCCTAATCTCCCGCCCCCTAATGTCGCCACAACCGACCTACACTTATTAACCCCTAATTTGCCGTTCCGGACATCGCCACCGCTATCACTAACCCCCGAAGATCCACTACAGTTTTGAAGACCGGACATCCATCCTAAACGAAGCCGGGAGAAGTCCTCAGCGAAGCGGCAAGAAGTCCTCAACGAAGCCGGGAGAAGTCTTCATCCAAGCCGGCAGAAGTGGTCCTCCAGACGGGCAGAAGTCTTCATCCAGACGGCATCTTCTATCTTCATCCATCCAGCGAGGAGCGGGTCCATCTTCAAGACATTCGGCGCGGAGAATCCTCTTCTTCCGACGACTAACGAAGGTTCCTTTAAATGACGTCATCCAAGATGGCGTCCCTTTAATTCCGATTGGCTGATAGAATTCTATCAGCCAATCGGAATTAAAGGTGAAAAAATCCTATTGGCTGATGCAATCAGCCAATAGGATTGAGCTTCAATCCTATTGGCTGATCCGATCAGGCAATAGGATTGAGCTTGCATTCTATTGGCTGATTGGAACAGCCAATAGAATGCGAGCTCAATTCTATTGTGTAATTTAGTGTTTGTTTTTTTGGTAATTTAGGTAATTGTATTTAATTAATTTAATTAATTTAATTGTAGTGTAATGTTAGGTTGTAGTGTAAGGCAGATTTTATTTTACAGGTAAATTTGAATTTATTTTAACTAGGTAGTTAGTAAATAGTTAATAATTATTTAGTAACTATTCTACCTAGTTAAAATAAATACAAACTTGCCTGTAAAATAAAAATAAACCCTAAGCTAGCTACAATGTAACTATTAGTTATATTGTAGCAAGCTTAGGGTTTATTTTACAGGTAAGTATTTAGTTTTAAATAGGAATTATTTAGTTAATGATAATAATTTTTATTTAGATTTATTTTCATTATATTTAAGTTAGGGGGTGTTAGGGTTAGACTTAGAATTAGGGGTTAATAAATTTAGTATAGTGGCGGTGACGTTGGGGGCGGCAGATTAGGGGTTAATAGATGTAGGTAGGTGGCGGCGATGTTAGGGGCGGCAGATTAGGGGTTAATAATATTTAACTAGTGGTTTAGGGGTTAATATGTTTATTATAGTGGTGGCGATGTCCGGAGCGGCTGATTAGGGGTTAATCATTTTATTTTAGTGTTTGCGATGCGGGAGGGCCTCGGTTTAGGGGTTAATAGGTAGTTTATGGGTGTTAGTGTACTTTTTAGCACTTTAGTTATGAGTTTTATGCTACAGCTTTGTAGCGTAAAACTCATAACTACTGACAGCTGTACCTTCAAGACTCGTAATAGCAGCGGTAGTGAAAAAGCAGAGTTATAACCCATAACGCTGCTTTTTTACTCATAACGCAAAACTCGTAATCTAGCCGTAAGGTAGTAGTTGTGATTCACAAAACAGGATATAACAAGAACTAAAGTCATTCCAGGTTTTTGTTCATTTTTGTATTTTTTTGTATTAGTTTTTATTTATTTTTTATTTATTATTTTTAAATACTGCGTATTTGTTTCCTTTTATTTTTTTGATATTCACATTTAATCTTTATTGTGTTGATTCCATGCATAAAAACCTATTTTTTGTTAAAATGTCATATTCCATTTGTGAGATGTATTTAAAATATTGGAATATATAGTGACCAAGATCTATTGTTAATTACATTTAAAATGTTGCAACCATTTTGTCTTGACAAATCTCAATAAAAATAATATTATTAAAAAAAAAAAAAGAAGCTTAGCTAAAGTTTACTTGTAAAAGATAATAGATTTATTACTCACTGGGTTCTCTTGACCAGGTGGGCGCCGGATGACGGTACCTCTTACCAACACCACTGATTCCAAGGGAGCCTCATTCAGCAAAGTTTTAAGTTGAAATCCGGACTAGAAAAGCAAAAAGTGGCACTTCAGAAATGACAGCAAAATGTAGCCATGATTGTTGACTATTAAATACAAAGTCTAAATATCTGTACCTCATCCTGAGGAAGAATAATCTGGGTCAGTCCATGGAAATCTCGTAAGATCACAAACAGATCATTCCTTGGTGAGAGTTAAATAAATACATAATTAATATTATTAATTAGCTCCTTCTATTAGCTGTTACAGCTTTATATTCCATTTAATGTCTGGATAGTCAAGTGGAGAGACTATATATAAATCTGGTAGCATTCTAATTAGTACAGACTACTATAATCAAAGTTTTGTTTTCTATTTAGGTTAAAAAGTACATTTGAAAATCATATAGCAGACTTAAAGGGACACTAAACCCAAAAAATTTCTTTCATGATTCAGATAGAGAATACAATTTTAAACAATATTCCAATTAACTACTATTATTTAATTTGCTTAATTCTTTAGATATCCTTTAGTTGAAGAACTAGCAATGCACATGGGCGAGCCAATTACACGAGGCATCTGAGTACAGCCACCAATCAGCAGCTACTGAACCTATCTAGATATGCTTTTCAGCAAAGCATATCAAGAGAATGACGTAAATGAGATAATAGAAGCAAATTAAAAAGTTGTTTAACCCCTTAATGACCACAGCACTTTTCCTTTTTCTGTCCGTTTGGGACCAAGGATATTTTTACATTTTTGCGGTGTTTGTGTTTAGCTGTAATTTTCCTCTTATTCATTTACTGTACCCACACATTTTATACTGTTTTTCTCGCCATTAAATGGACTTTCTAAAGATACCATTATTTTCATCATATCTTATAATTTACTATAAAAAAATTATAAAATATGAGAGAAAAAATGGAAAAAACACACTTTTTCTAACATTGACCTCCAAAATCTGTTACGCATCTACAACCACCAAAAAACACCCATGCTAAATAGTTTTTAAATTTTGTCCTGAGTTTAGAAATACCCAATGTTTACATGTTCTTTGCTTTTTTAGTAAGTAGCACTTTGCTATTTCCAAACCATTTTTTTTTCAAAATTAGCGCTAGTTTCATTAGAACACTAATATCTTTCAGGAATTGACATGTATCCATTGACATGTATATATATATATTTTTTAGTAGACATCCCAAAGTATTGATCAAGGCCAATTTTGGTATATTTTATGCCACCATTTCACCGCCAAATGCGATCAAATATAAAACATAGTTCACTTTTTCACAAACTTTCGGTCTCTCACTGAAATTATTTACAAACAGCTTGTGCAATTATGGCATAAATGGTTGTAAATGCTTCTCTGGGATCCCCTTTGTACAGAAATAGCAGACATATATGGCTTTGGCATTGCTTTTTGGTAATTAGAAGGCCGCTAAATGCCACTGTGCACCACACGTGTATTATGCCCAGCAGTGAAGGAGTTAATTAGGGAGCATGTAGGGAGCTTTTTGGGGTAATTTTAGCTTTAGTGTAGTGTAGTAGACAACCCCAAGTATTGATCTAGGCCTATTTTGGTATATTTCATGCCACCATTTCACCGCCAAATGCAATCAAATTAAAAAAAAAACGTTACATTTTTCACAATTTTAGGTTTCTCACTGAAATCATTTACAAACAGCTTGTGCAATTATGGCACAAATGGTTGTAAATGCTTCTCTGGGATCCCCTTTGTTCAGAAATAGCAGACATATATGGCTTTGGCGTTGCTTTTTGGTACTTAGAAGGCCGCTAGATGCCGCTGCGCATCACACGTGTATTATGGCTAGCAGTGAAGGGGTTAATTAGGTAGCTTGTAGGGAGCTTGCAGGGTTAATTTTAGCTTTAGTGTAGAGATCAGCCTCCCACCTGAAACATCAGACCCCCTGATCCCTCCCAAACAGCTCTCTTCCCTCCCCCACCCCACAATTGTCCCCGCCATCTTAAGTACTGCCAGCAACTCTGCCGGTACTAAAATAAAAGCTATATTTAGGCTTTTTTTTTGGGGGGGGGGGTGTTAGACATATTTACATATGCTGCTGTGTAGGACCCCCCCCCCCTTAGCCCCCAACCTGACTGATCCCCCACCAAACAGCTCTCTAACCCTCCCCCTCTGCCTTAATGGGCGCCAGCTTGGGTACTGGCAGCTGTCTGCCAGTACCCAGTTTAGAATAAAATTGTTGCTTTTTTATTTTTTTCCCCTTTTCTGTAGTGTAGCTCCCCACCCCACCAAAGACCAACCCCCCACCCCCTCCTAGATACCTTTGATTGATTTTTTTAAAAAAATTAAAATACCCCTTTCTCCCACTTTTATAACAAAATCTTTTCTGTAGTGTAGCGGTTCCCACCCGCTCCCGCCCCGTGCATGCGCGCGCGCCCCCATCGGCCCCGCCCCCCTCTACATTACCCGGCCCATCGATGGCCGCCCACCCGCCTCCCAAGTCGGTTCCCACCCACCAACGATACAGGCCATCGATGTCCAGTGCAGAGAGAGCCACAGAGTGGCTCTCTCTGCATCGGATGGCCAAGGGGTGTTATTGCAGGATGCCTCGATATCGAGGCATCACTGCAATAACCGAAAAGCGTCAGGAAGCCAGCAGGATCGCTTCCAGCCACTTTAAACCCCTAATGTTGTACAGGGTATGTCGCTGGTCTTTTAAGACCAGGTTGTGTGCGACGTACCCTGTGCGTCGTTAAGGGGTTAAAAATTACATGCTCTCTTTCTAAATCATGAAAGAAAATATTTGGGTTTCATGACCCTTTAACAGGCTTTGGGATAAATGTAAAGAGGATTGGAATTTATGATTATCCCTTTGATTGTGGCCAATTAGTGCCAGCTATGAATACTGTGTATTCTGTAGCTGGTTTACCTCATTTGCAGCCTGTTTAGGTTACAGAATTTCATTTTTGGCCTTTCTTTGGAGAGTGTAACAAGCACATTTTTACTCAAACGCAAAAAATAAAAAATAAAATAAATGAATGTATACTGCAATGTTATTCTTTTCATTAAAGGGATACTAAACCCCAATTTTTTTCTTTCATGGTTCAGATAGAGCATGCAATTTTAAGCAACTTTCTCCTATTTACTCCTATTATCACTTTTTCTTTATTCTCTTGAAATCTTTATTTGAAAAAGCAGAAATGAAAGGTTAGGAGCCGGCCCATTTTTGGTTCAGCATGTGGGTAGACAACTTTCTAATTTACTTCTATTATCTAATTTGCTTAATTCTCTTGGTATAATTTGTTGAAGGAGCAGCAATGCACTAATGGTTTCTAACTGAACACATGGGTGAGCCAATCACAATCGATATATATATGCAGCCACCAATCAACAGCTAGAACCTAGGTTCTCTGCGGCAAGTGAGCTGGCCTAGATAAACCTTTCAGGATAACAAGAGAAGGAAGCAAATTAAATAATAGAAGTAAATTGGAAAGTTGTTTAAAATTGTATTCACTATCTGAATCATGAAGAAACATTTTGGGTTTCATGTCCCTTTAACCCCTTAACGACCGACGACGTGCAGGGTATGTCCTCCAAAAAAATACACTTAACGACCGAGGATGTACCCTGCACGTCGTCAGTCTTGGAAAGCGGTGGAAGTGATCCTGATCGCTTCCAGCCGCTTTCCGGTTATTGCAGTGATGCCTCGATATCGAGGCAGACCCTCCTTGGCCATCCGATGCAGAGGGAGCCACTCTCTGGCCCTCTCTGTATCGGACATCGATGGCCGCAATCGTTGGTGTGTGGGAGCCGACGTGGGAGGCGGGTGGGCGGCCATCGATGGATCCTGTGATGCAGAGGGGGGCGGGATCGTGAGCGGGTAGCCGGGGGCGCACACGAACGCGCGCACAGGGGCGGGCGCGTGCACGGGGCGGGAGCGCGTGGTAACTGCTACACTACAGAAAATGTTTGTAATAAAAGTGGGAGAGGGAAATAATTAAAATAAAACAGATCTAAGGGATCTGGGAGGGGTGGGTCTTTGGGGGGGGACATACACTACAGAAATAAATAAAAATAAATAAATAAAAAAATATTTTTTTGTAAACTGGGTACTGGCTCCCAATAAGTTAGAGGGGGAGGGTTAGAGAGCTGCTTGGGGGGGATCCTACACAGCAGCATATGCAAATATGCTATAAAAAATTTTAAAATTAAAAGATAGCTTTTATTTTAGTACTGGCAGACTTTTTGCCAGTACTTAAGATGGTGGGGACAATTTGTGGGGTGGGGGAGGGAAGAGAGCTATTTGGGAGGGATCAGGGGGTGTAATGTGTCAGGTGGGAGGCTGATCTCTACACTAAAGCTAAAATTAACCCTGCAAGCTCCCTACAAGCTACCTAATTAACCACTTCACTGCTAGCCATAATACACGTGTGATGCGCAGCGGCATTTAGCGGCCTTCTAATTACCAAAAAGCAACGCCAAAGCCATATATGTCTGCTATTTCTGAACAAAGGGAATCCCAGAGAAGCATTTACAACCATTTATGCCATAATTGCACAATCTGTTTGTAAATAATTTCAGTGAGAAACCTAAAGTTTGTGAAAAAGTGAACAATTTTTTTTTTTTATCACATTTGGCTGTGAAATGGTGGCATGAAATATAGCAAAATGGGCCTAGATCAATACTTGGGGTTGTCTACTACACTACACTAAAGCTAAAATTAACCCTATAAGATCCCTACATGCCCCCTAATTAACCCCTTCATTGCTGGGCATAATACACATGTGGTGCGCAGTAGCATTTAGCGGCCTTCTTAATTACCAAAAATCAACGCCAAAGCCATTTAAGTCTGCTATTTCTGAACAAAGGGGATCCCAGAGAAGCATTTACAACCTTTTATGCCATAATTGTACAAGTTGTTTGTAAATAATTTCAGTGAGAAACCTAAAGTTTGTGAAAAAGTGAATGATTTTTCTTTAATTTGATCGCATTTGGTGGTGAAATGATGGCATGAAATATACCAAAAAGTGCCTAGATCAATACTTTGGGATGTCTTCTAAAAAAAAATATATACATGCCAAGGGATATTCAGGGATTCCTGACAGATATCAGGGTTCCAATGTAACTAGCGCTAATTTTGAAAAAAAGTGGTTTGGAAATAGCAAAGTGCTACTTGTATTTATTGCCCTATAACTTGCAAAAAAAGCGAAGAACATGTAAACATTGGGTATTTCTAAACTCAGGACAAAATTTAGAAACTATTTAGCATGGGTGTAGATGTTGAACAGATTTTGGGGGTCAAAGTTAGAAAAAGTGTGTTTTTTTTCCATTTGTTTCCATTTTTTTCATCATATTTTATATATTTTTTTATAGTAAATTATAAGATATGATGAAATTAATGGTATCTTTAGAAAGTCCATTTAATGGCGAGAAAAACGGTATATAATATGTGTGGGTACAGTAAATGAGTAAGAAGGAAATTGCAGCTAAACACAAACACCATAAAAATGTAAAAATAGCCTTGGTCCCAAACGGACAGAAAATGGAAAAGTGTTGTGGTCATTAAGGGGTTAATGCTCATATTCCTCCATATCGCTTCACTCTGTTCTTTGTATTTTATTTTGCATTATTTAGTTTGTACAAATATAATTATTGAAGCAGAATAATAGAATAAGAATTTCAAAGAAAATTATTTTAAACTCTGTTTGTTTTTTTGTACTACAGGTTTTTTTCCCCCAAAATGCTCCCATTTGAAGTTGTCTCTGTTTTACATTATGCACATGTGCATTAGACTGCACGTTATCTTAGTGCCACATGTAATCAGTAGCCTCCAGTTTGTTTCTACAAAATCTATATGGAAGAAAACACCCATTAGAAAAAGCATCACCCCTTCTAAAAAGGGAGAATGTGAGAAAATATGATACTACCTTATTTAAAGGAAATGAAACCCAAAATTGTTCTTTTATGATGACACATATAGAGCAGGTGATTTTAAGCAACTTTCTAATTTACTTCTATTAGCTTTTTTCATTCTCTTGGTATCGTTTGTTGAAAAGCAGGGACGTATGCTTAGGCGTCAACTCATTTCTGGAGCACTATATGGCAGCAGTTTGGCAAGAGCACTAGATGGCAGCAGTTTGGCAAGAGCACTAGATGGCAGCAGTTTGGCAAGAGCACTAGATGGCAGCAGTTTGGCAAGAGCACTTGATGGCAGCACTATTTCCTGTCATGTAGTGCGCTAGATGCCTACCTAGGTATCTCTTCAACACAAAATATCATGGGAACAAAGCAAATTTGATAATAGAAGTAAATTAGAAACCTTTTTTAAAAATTGTATCTTCTTTCTGAATCACAAAAGAAAATGTTTGGGTTTCATATCCCTTTAATAGCTCTGACCCATTAACTTCTACAGTGCCAGCCTTAGCTATACTACAAAGCTGAATAGTGGTTTTGATGAACAGCAGTAAACCGCAATTACATTTATGCTCAGGAAACTGAAATCTTGAAACTAAAGCAATACAATATTTATTTATTTTTTGTTGAGATGATATATTGTTCCGTTTAATGGTTTCACCACAATTGTTCAGACTGAACAATGTTTGTAACTTTATTAAACATATAGCCAAGGTGTCGACAAACCCAGGAAGCCACTGGCTCCTAACTTTTTGGGTTATTCTCCAGATATCTATATACAAATACCACTGCCTGGCTACTAAATATTGTTACTGGCTACTAAATTTTAAACAGATTTGTGGACCCCTGACATTATCAGATGTGTAGAGAGACTAAGATTACCTCTGATACTGGAGCCATCCACAGAGAGTCACATCTTGTCCAATATGAGTGGAGCACAGTTCCCCACAGGTGTGCGATCGTGAAACAAAACTGTTTAAATCTTAAATAAAAAAATAAAAAAAGGATCAGTAATGAGGGTTGACTAGTATACTGAGTAAGACAAATTGTTTGATATGTAGTTATTTTGCAAAAACAAATCTTGTCACTGACATTGTTTGGGGAGAGATGTAAAAGGTTTAAGTTTCAAATAGGGCCCAAACAACAGTGTGTATGCACTCTCACTGAGAGATCAGCTGTTGCCAGGGTGCAATACAGGAATTCAAAAGGCAAAAATGAAGCACTCTCTGGTCTTCAGTCAACAGTAAATCCAAAGTGAACTTTACCCTGTACGACGTTGGTCGTTATGCCCTTAAGGACCTGCAACGCACCCTGTACGTCGCTGCAGTCCTGGGCTTCTCCTAGCGAACTCTTGCTATTTCTGCATGCCCCACAAGTGGGGCACTGCAAAAATAGATTTGCAGAGTTGTCGATGCAGAGAGAGCCACTCTGTGGCCCTCTCTGCATCGGCCAGCGGTGGTGCCGATCGTTGGTGGGTGGGAGCAACTGCATGGAGGTGGGTGGGCGGCCCATCGTTGGCAAACCTACGTCCAGCTGTGTGGAAAATGGGCAAATTTTATTGAAAAGCAGGTACTGGCAGACAGCTGCCAGTACCGAAAACGGCAGGAAATAGTGAGAGGGGGCAGGGTTAGAGAGCTCTTTGGGGGTTAAGGTTGGGGGCTAAGGGGGGATCCTACACAGCAGAATGTATTTTATTTTTTTTTAAATAAAAATAAATAAATAGAAAAAGCCTTTTATTTTGGCAGGGACAATTGTGGGGTGGGGGGAGGGACAGAGCTGTTTGGGGTGGGATGTGTCAGGTGGGAGGCTGATCTCTACAATAAAGCTAAAATTAACCCTACAAGCTGCCCAATTAACCCCTTCACTGCTGGGCATAATACACGTGTGGTGCACAGCGGCATTTAGCGGCCTTCTAATTACCAAAAAGTAATGCCAAAGCCATATATATGTCTGCTATTTCTGAACAAAGGGGATACCAGAGAAGCATTTACAACAATTTGTGCCATAATTGCACAAGTTGTTTGTAAATAATTTCAGTGAGAAACCAAAAGTTTGTGAAAAAATTTGTAAAAAAGTGAACAATTTTTTTTTTATTTGATCGCATTTGGCATGAAATATACCAAAATAGGCCTAGATCAATACTTTGGGATGTCTTCTAAAAAATTATATACATGTCAAGCGATATTCAGGGATTCCTGACAGATCAGTGTCCCAATATAACTAACGCTAATTTTGAAAAAAAAAAATTTTGTAAATAGCAAAGTGCTACTTGTATTTATTGCCCTATAACTTACAAAAAAAGCAAAGAACATGTAAACATTGGGTATTTCTAAACTCAGGACAAAATTTAGAAACTATTTAGCATGGTAGTTTTTTGGTGGTTGTAGATGTGTAACAAATTTTGGGGGTCAAAGTTAGAAAAAGTGTGGGTTTTGTTTCATTTTTCATCATATTTTATAAAAAAAAATTATAGTAAATTATAAGATATGATGAAAATAATGGTATCTCTATAAAGTCCATTTAATGGTGAGAAAAACGATATACAATATGTGTGGGTACAGTAAAGGAGTAAGAGGAAAATTACAGCTAAACTCAAACACTGCAGAAATGTCAAAACAGCCTTGGTCCTTAAAGGACCAGTAAGCACAGCAGATTTGCATAATCAACAAATGCAAGATAACAAGACAATACAATAGCATTTACTCTGAATTTCAAATGAGTAGTAGATTTTTTTCTAACAAATTTCAAAGTTCTGTATATTTCTACTCCCCCTGTACCATGTGATAACAATCAGCCAATCACAAATGCATATATGTATAGTCTGTGAATTCTTGCACATGCTCAGTAGGAGCTGGTGACTCAAAAAGTGTAAATATAAAAAGACTGTGCACATTTTTTTTAAAGGAAGTAAATTGGAAAGTTGTCTAAAATTACATGCTGTATCTGAATCATGAAAATGTAATTTGACCTGAGTGTCCCTTTAAAGGGACACTGAACCCAAATGTTTTCTTTTGTGATTCAGATAGAGCATGCAATTTTTTCGGTGAACAAACTGGGTTGTTCTTGCCGATTGATGGATAATTTACACACCAATAAAACAAGTGCTTTCCATGGTTCTGAACCCAAAAAATAGCTTAGATGCTATTTTTTCAAATAAAGAAAGCAAGAGAACGAAGAAAAATTTATAATAGGTGTAAATTAGAAAGTTGCTTAAAATTGCATGCTCTATCTGAATCACGAAAGAAAAAAATTGGGTTTAGTGTCCCTTTAAGGGAAGGAAATTTAAAAATGGCCTTGTTCTTAAGGGGTTAAATATATATATTATATATATGTTACAACTTTCAAAGGCTAACTTGTAAGTCTGCAGCAGAAACAAATACAGACAGTGCTGTTCCATCCCCATAATTAGATGGAAATCTGATATTTAGACAAACATTAAAGAAATGGGTTGTTGTTTTTTTTTTTGTTTTTTTTTCATCTATAAGAAGACATTTTATAGCAGGCGTCAAACACACAGCATGATGGGAATTATAGCTTAGCAATGGGAGTCAGCAGGGCTCACAAAGTCAGGCATCAGGCAGATGTAGAAATGAAGTGCAGCACCTCTCTCCTGTGCAGGCTGAAAGGGGTTACTGCCAAGCCCCTCCACAATCTCTTAGAAACAGCAAAGTCCAGCAGCACTGAATGTTTCAATCATAAAAGACCTTTATTCTTCATCTTAGGGCAATGCCATATACAAACCCTTAATCATGTATGCTTTCTCACATTGAATCTTTATTTAAATAGCTATCTTAGCTACAAGTGTATAAATAAATGTATACACTTGTACACATGAATTAACCCTGTAGATGCCAAAGTTAAAACCATATACTAAAAACATGTGCAGTAAAACACTATAAGAAATATAAAATCTGTAAAAAAAAAATTATATAAGATTCAAAATCAAACTTTAACACTGAAATGCTTAACTATAAGAAAACCAAGAAATCTCTCTTTATTGATCCCTGCAAGTTGCATTGAATTAAAGGGACATGCCAGCCACATTTTTTCTTTTATGATTTAGAAAGAGAATGCAATTTTAAACATCTTTCTAATTTACTTATATTATCTAATTTGTTTTATTCTCTTGATATTCTTTGATGAAAAGCATATTTAGATATGCTCACTAGCTGCTGATTGGTTGCTGCACATAGAAGCATTGTGTGATTGGCTCACCATGTGCATTGCTTTTTCTTCTACTAAGGATATTTAAAAAATGAAGCAAAATAAATAATGTTAGTAAATTGTAATGTTGTTTAAATTTCTATTCTCTATCTGAATCATGAAAGAAAGATTTTGGGTTTAGTGGCCCTTTAAGGATATAGATCCAATGCGCATATCTTCTTTTCAACAGGAGCTCACCATCACCTCCTCTTCTCAACTTTTTAATGTGATTAATAACTTAAAAGCGTAAATTTGAGAAAACTGGAGCATCCATGTTTTTTCGCCTAATACTGTTTTTGTGCTCATTAATACATTCCCTGACTTTGCGTGTCATCTCTCCCACATAGGCCCTTCCACATGGACACTTCACCAGATATACGGCATATATGGTTTTACAAGTGAAATAACCTCTAATATTATATCTCTTTCCTGTCTGAGGGTGTGTGAAACTGGAGCCCTTTATCATCGAATTGCAGTTACCACAATTTAGGAAAGGGAAGCAACCTTCTTTCTCTTCAGTAACTCTGTTTTAATTTAGAACTCCCAATATCAGTCTGTGCAAGATCATCTTTGATATTTCTCATCCTTCTTCAACCTAATATGGGGGTAATTCAAATTCTTTCACCTCTGGATTGCATTGTTTCACTATTGGTCAATGTTTTTTTAAAAATACCAATAATCTGTTTATTATAATCTGTATGGTAAGTAATAAATACCAGCCACTTTTTTTTTCTCTCTTGTTGTGCCGGTACTATTGCTATTGTATTACCTGAACCTATTTAGTTTTTGTTTAATTAAACTCACTGGGTAACCCCTTTGCAAAAACTTATTAGCCAATTTATTAAATCTAACCTCTGCTCTATTCTGTTCTGACAAGATCCTCTTTATTGGTACAAATTAAGTGTAAGGTAAGGATCTAACAGTATTCCTTGGGTAGAAACTATTATAACGTAAGAGGCTATTTCTATTGGTGGGTTTAACGTATAGGTCAGTTTTAAAAACTCCATGTATACTGTAGTATCTAAAAAAATGCTGCTCCACTAAAAGTGAGTGTGAATTATAATGAATTTGTACTACAATTCAAATCCTGTACGAAGGCTTTCAAGGATCCAATCTCGTCATACTACACACATCATCTTTATAGCGCCACCATGTGGCTGTATAGTGTAAAAACAATTTGTTCTCATATACAAATTTTTCTTCAAATGTATTCATGTATATGTTAGCGTATGTGTGGTGACACTGGACCCCATTAGCCATGGCCTGTTTTTTATAGAAAAAAAAACATCTTGAAACAAAAAATAGTTTTGGTACAGAACAGTCCTTAACAAATCCTCAAAAAACATTTATTTGTGCTGTAGTATATTCTGTACAATTAACCAACACTCTTCGTACTGCAGATATATCACTTTCATGTTTTATAGCAGTATAGAAACTGCGAACATACACGGGCCATTTTTTTCAGAACAGCGGTCCCACCCCTTGCTCTCTCCCCCCCTTTCTTTTGCTCTCTCTTCCCCCCTCTCTTTTGCTTTCTTTCCCCCCTCTCTTTTGCTTTTTCTCCCCCCTCTCCTTTGTTCTCTCTCTCCCCTCTTTTGCTCTCTCTCTCCCCTCTTTGGCTCTCTCCATCCTTTCTTTTGCTCTCTCTCCCCCCTCTTTGGCTCTCCCCCCCCCTCTTTGGCTCCCCCCCCCCCCCCTCTTTGGCTCTCCCCCCCCCCCTCTTTGGCTCTCTCCCCTCTTTTGCTCTCTCTCCTCTTTGGCTCTCTCTCTCCCCTCTTTGGCTCCCCCCCCCTTTGGCTCTCTCTCCCCCCTCTTTGGCTCTCTCTCCCCCCTCTTTGGCTCTCTCTCCTCTTTGGCTCTCTCTCTCCCCCCTCTTTGGCTCTCCCCTCCCCTTTGGCTCCCCCCTCCCCTTTGGCTCCCCCCCTCTTTGGCTCTCCCCCCCCTCTTTTGCTCTCCCCTCCCCTCTTTGGCTCTCTCCCCCCCTCTTTTGTTCTCTCCCCCCTCTTTGGCGCTCTCCCCCCCTCTTTGGCTCTCCCCCCCCCCTCTTTGGCTCCCCCCCCCCCCTCTTTGGCTCTGCCCCCCCTCTTTGGCTCTCTCTCCCCCCTCTTTGTCTCTCTCCCCTCTTTTGCTCTCCTCTTTGGCTCTCTTTCCTCTTTGGCTCTCTCTCTCCCCCCTCTTTGGCTCTCCCCCCCTTTAGCTCTCTCCCCCCCCTTTGGCTCTCTCCCCCCCCCCTCTTTGGCTCTCTCTCCCCCCCCTCTTTGGCTCTCTCTCCCCCCCCCTCTTTGGCTCTCTCTCCCCCCCCTCTTTGGCTCTCTCTCCCCCCCCCTCTTTGGCTCTCTCTCTCCCCCCCTCTTTGGCTCTCCCCCCCTTCTCTTTGGCTCTCCCCCCCTTCTCTTTGGCTCTCTTCCCCCCCCTTCTCTTTGGCTCTCTCCCCCCCCCCCCTTCTCTTTGGCTCTCTGCCCCCCCTTCTCTTTGGCTCTCTGCCCCCCCCTTCTCTTTGGCTCTCTGCCCCCCCCTTCTCTTTGGCTCTCTGCCCCCCCCCTTCTCTTTGGCTCTCTGCCCCCCCCCCTTCTCTTTGGCTCTCTGCCCCCCCCTTCTCTTTGGCTCTCTGCCCCCCCTTCTCTTTGGCTCTCTGCCCCCCCCCCCTTCTCTTTGGCTCTCTGCCCCCCCTTCTCTTTGGCTCTCTGCCCCCCCCCCCCTTCTCTTTGGCTCTCTGCCCCCCCCCTTCTCTTTGGCTCTCTGCCCCCCCCTTCTCTTTGGCTCTCTGCCCCCCCCCTTCTCTTTGGCTCTCTGCCCCCCCCCCTTCTCTTTGGCTCTCTGCCCCCCCCCTTCTCTTTGGCTCTCTGCCCCCCCCCTTCTCTTTGGCTCTCTGCCCCCCCTTCTCTTTGGCTCTCTGCCCCCCCCTTCTCTTTGGCTCTCTGCCCCCCCCCTTCTCTTTGGCTCTCTGCCCCCCCCCTTCTCTTTGGCTCTCTGCCCCCCCCCCTTCTCTTTGGCTCTCTGCCCCCCCCTTCTCTTTGGCTCTCTGCCCCCCCCTTCTCTTTGGCTCTCTGCCTCTGTCTTCACGGGACCCCGCCCGGCCACGCCCCATCGCCGCAACACCCGCCCGGCCACGCCCCTCGCGACGCCGGCCACGCCCCTCGCGACGCTCCCGTCGGCCACAAACAGCTGTGAGGTCTGGGGAGCCCTTTGCCACTTCTCACGCAGCAGACCTCACAGCTGTTGAGTAGCTCGCGCTCCCTATCTCACAGCTGCTTGTATGCTGTGTACCTCGCGCTCCCAATCTGTCAGCTGTCAGCTATGCCGAGGTGCGCGAGAATAGAATCTAAGGCCAAGTGTTTGTCTGTACTGCGCATGACGGCTTCAGACAAACACTTGTGTTTTATAATATAGGATTTGTACTACAATTCAAATCCTGTACGAAGGCTTTCAAGGATCCAATCTCGTCATACTACACACATCATCTTTATAGCGCCACCATGTGGCTGTATAGTGTAAAAACAATTTGTTCTCATATACAAATTTTTCTTCAAATGTATTAATGTATATGTTAGCGTATGTGGGGTGACACTGGACCCCATTAGCCATGGCCTGTTTTTTATAGAAAAAAAAACATCTTGAAACAAAAAATAGTTTTGGTACAGAACAGTCCTTAACAAATCCTCAAAAAACATTTATTTGTGCTGTAGTATATTCTGTACAATTAACCAACACTCTTCGTACTGCAGATATATCACTTTCATGTTTTATAGCAGTATAGAAACTGCGAACACCTACACTGAATAAAATGATTTTGTCCATACTTAATTCTAAAGACTCCAGTTTTTTGTATAAAGTCATCACATCAGCATCTTTAATATAAGAGTTTGAACTAACCTCCAGGGGCTGTAGAACGTTGTCTAAAAAAGTGGCAATATTAGTGAAAATAGAGTAAACTCCTGTCACAATAGGTCTGCCTGGTGGATTGTTCAACTGCTTGTGTACTTTAGGGAGAACATAAATAATGGGTGTTATGGGGTGTTTTTTCTTATCAAAAAACTCTGTCTCCCATCATGTACTGCTGATGAAACTACCCTCTGTATCTCATTTTGTATCTTGTTTATTGGATCATATGGGAGTTCACAGTACAGATCTTTGTCATTCAATGGTCTCCTGATCTCATTGACATACATAGATTAATCCATAATAGTAATTGCTCCACCCTTGTCAGCAGTTTTCACCACTATACTATTATTCTTAAGAAATTGTAATGATTCCCTCTCATTTAGTAATGGTAGAAATAACAGGGGTGGATACATTCTCATTATTTAATAATCATGCACATGGAAGGTATTTTACATTTTAGTCAAGGGTTTGACACATGTATATATCAAATTTACATGTGGATATTTCTGAGCCAGCCATACATTTTTGAAGCCCAGGCAGAACATTTGTTTTTAAATGTACATATAATAATCCAAAACATTTGTAGCCAGCAAACCAAATCTAAGATCTAGGCTCCCTAGTCTTGTGACACCTTGTCTTAGTCATATATTGATTGAGATGAACAAATAAAATCTAAACTGTAGCACACAATCACAACTTCTAAGCGCATACACATAAAGCCACTATATACAGCCACCTATGTGAAGTTGGCACCCCATGTTTGTAAAAACTGAATTAAAATATACCATTCGTTTGTGCTGCGTTTGTGCTGATTTGTGCCGCAAAAACCAACGTTTGTGCCGGTTTGGTTTAGGAGATATTGCACATTATTTATTTATGAAACCCCGCCCACTTTGCACCCCATGTTATGCAATTTTAAAAACAAATATACCATTTGTTTGTGCTGCGTTTGTGCTGGTTTGTGCCGCAAAAACGAACGTTTGTGCCGGTTTGGTTTCAGAGATATTGCACATTATATTTGATGAAACTCCGCCCACTTTGCACCCCATGTTATTCAATTTTAAAAACAAATATACCATTCGTTTGTGCTGCGTTTGTGCTGATTTGTGCCGCAAAAACTAACGTTTGTGCCGGTTTGGTTTAGGAGATATTGCGCATTATTTTTTATGAAACCCCGCCCACTTTGCACCCCATGTTATGCAATTTTAAAAACAAATATACCATTTGTTTGTGCTGCGTTTGTGCTGGTTTGTGCCGCAAAAACGAACGTTTGTGCCGGTTTGGTTTAGGAGATATTGCACATTATATTTGATGAAACTCCGCCCACTTTGCACCCCATGTTATTCAATTTTAAAAACAAATATACCATTCGTTTGTGCTGCGTTTGTGCTGATTTGTGCCGCAAAAACTAACGTTTGTGCCGGTTTGGTTTAGGAGATATTGCGCATTATTTTTTATGAAACCCCGCCCACTTTGCACCCCATGTTATGCAATTTTAAAAACAAATATACCATTTGTTTGTGCTGCGTTTGTGCTGGTTTGTGCCGCAAAAACGAACGTTTGTGCCGGTTTGGTTTCGGAGATATAGCGCATTATATTTGCTGAAACTCCGCCCACTTTGCACCCCATGTTATGCAATTTTAAAAACAAATATACCATTTGTTTGTGCTGCGTTTGTGCTGGTTTGTGCCGCAAAAACGAACGTTTGTGCCGGTTTGGTTTCAGAGATATAGCGCATTATATTTGCTGAAACTCCGCCCACTTTGCACCCCATGTTATGCAATTTTAAAAACAAATATACCATTTGTTTGTGCTGCGTTTGTGCTGGTTTGTGCCGCAAAAACGAACGTTTGTGCCGGTTTGGTTTCGGAGATATAGCGTATTATATTTGCTGAAACTCCGCCCACTTTGCACCCCATGTTATGCAATTTTAAAAACAAATATACCATTTGTTTGTGCTGCGTTTGTGCTGATTTGTGCTGCAAAAACGAACGTTTGTGCTGTTTTGGTTTCGGAGATATAGCGCATTATTTTTTATGAACCACGCGCACTTTGCACCCCATGTTGGTTTCGGAGATATAGCGCATTATTTTTTATGAAACCCTGCCCACTTTGAACCCCATGTTATTCAATTTTAAAAACAAATATACTGTTTGTTTGTGCTGTGTTTGTGCTGATTTGTGCCGCAAAAACGAACGTTTGTGTCGTGTTGTGTTAAGGGAAATATAGAACACCAGTGATTAAAGGGACATTATACACATTTTTTCTTTGCATAAATGTTTTGTAGATGATCTATTTATATAGCCCATAAAGTTTTTTTTTTTTTTTTAAAACTGATAGTTTTTGCTTATTCTTAAATAACATTGCTCTGATTTTGAGACTAATATAATATAAGGCAAATATAATGCGCTATATCTCCGAAACCAAAACAGCACAAACGTTCGTTTTTGCAGCACAAATCAGCACAAACAAATGGTATATTTGTTTTTAAAATTGCATAACATGGGGTGCAAAGTGGGCGGAGTTTCAGCAAATATAATGCGCTATATCTCCGAAAACAAACCGGCACAAACGTTCGTTTTTGCGGCACAAACCAGCACAAACAAATGGTATATTTGTTTTTAAAATTGCATAACATGGGGTGCAAAGTGGGCGGAGTTTCATAAAAAATAATGCGCAATATCTCCTAAACCAAACCGGCACAAACGTTTGTTTTTGCGGCACAAATCAGCACAAACGCAGCACAAACAAATGGTATATTTGTTTTTAAAATTGCATAACATGGGGTGCAAAGTGGGCGGGGTTTCATAAAAAATAATGCGCAATATCTCCTAAACCAAACCGGCACAAACGTTAGTTTTTGCGGCACAAATCAGCACAAACGCAGCACAAACGAATGGTATATTTGTTTTTAAAATTGAATAACATGGGGTGCAAAGTGGGCGGGGTTTCATAAAAAATAATACGCTATATTTCCGAAACCAAAACAGCACAAACGTTCGTTTTTGCGGCACAAACCAGCACAAACAAATGGTATATTTGTTTTTAAAATTGCATAACATGGGGTGCAAAGTGGGCGGAGTTTCAGCAAATATAATGCGCTATATCTCCGAAACCAAACCGGCACAAACGTTCGTTTTTGCGGCACAAACCAGCACAAACGCAGCACAAACAAATGGTATATTTGTTTTTAAAATTGCATAACATGGGGTGCAAAGTGGGCGGGGTTTCATAAAAAATAATGCGCAATATCTCCTAAACCAAACCGGCACAAACGTTAGTTTTTGCAGCACAAATCAGCACAAACACAGCACAAACGAATGGTATATTTGTTTTTAAAATTGAATAACATGGGGTGCAAAGTGGGCGGGGTTTCATAAAAATAATGCGCTATATCTCCGAAACCAAACCGGCTCAAACGTTCGTTTTTGCGGCACAAACCAGCACAAACGCAGCACAAACAAATGGTATATTTGTTTTTAAAATTGCATAACATGGGGTGCAAAGTGGGCGGAGTTTCAGCAAATATAATGCGCTATATCTCTGAAAACAAACCGGCACAAACGTTCGTTTTTGCGGCACAAACCAGCACAAACGCAGCACAAACAAATGGTATATTTGTTTTTAAAATTGCATAACATGGGGTGCAAAGTGGGCGGGGTTTCATAAAAATAATGCGCAATATCTCCTAAACCAAACCGGCACAAACGTTAGTTTTTGCGGCACAAATCAGCACAAACGCAGCACAAACGAATGGTATATTTGTTTTTAAAATTGAATAACATGGGGTGCAAAGTGGGCGGGGTTTCATAAAAAATAATGTGCTATATCTCCGAAATTAAAACAGCACAAACGTTCGTTTTTGCAGCACAAATCAGCACAAACGCAGCACAAACAAATGGTATATTTGTTTTTAAAATTGCATAACATGGGGTGCAAAGTGGGCGGAGTTTCAGCAAATATAATGCGCTATATCTCCGAAACCAAACCGGCACAAACGTTCGTTTTTGTGGCACAAACCAGCACAAACGCAGCACAAACAAATGGTATATTTGTTTTTAAAATTGCATAACATGGGGTGCAAAGTGGGCGGGGTTTCATAAAAAAATAATGTGCAATATCTCCTAAACCAAACCGGCACAAACGTTGGTTTTTGCGGCACAAATCAGCACAAACGCAGCACAAACGAATGGAATATTTTAATTCAGTTTTTACAAACATGGGGTGCCAACTTCACATAGGTTATACAGCCTATTAAAGCATTACATCCTTCAAATTGTTTATAAAATAACACAAATTACTACATACTACATCTACTTAGACACTCTAAACAACAATAGTGGAATGGGCAGACCTACAAGCAACCTATTTAAAGGGACAGTCTACTCCAGAATTGTTATTCTTTAAAAAGATAGATAATCCCTTTATTACCCATTACCCAGTTTTGCATAACCAACAATGTTATATTAGTATAATTTTTACCTCTGTAATTACCTTGTATCTATGCCTCTGCAGACTGCCCCTTATTTTAGTTCTTTTGACAGACTTGCATTTTAGCCAATCAGTGCTGACTCAAAAAACTCCACGGGAGTGAGCACAACGTTATCTATATGGCACACATGAACTAACGCCTTCTAGCTATGAAAAACTGTCAAAATGCATTGAGATAAGAGGAGACCTTCAAGTGCTTAGAAATTAGCATATGGGCCTACCTAGGTTTAGCCTTCAACAAAAAATACCAAGAGGACAAAGAAAATTTGATGATAAACGTAAATTGGAAAGTTGTTTAAAATGATATGCCCTATCTGAATCATGAAAGTTTAATTTTGACTAGACTCTCCCTTTAACCAGTTGTATTTGTTTAATCTCAAAAAAGGCAAAATAATATACATTTTGGCAGCACTTAACATAACGGTACCTGGAGTTCTCTTGTCGACATGGCCGGATTTGTTATTTGTGATCTCATTTCCATGTGTCATGTTTAGTGTTCTCAGGAAAATTGGTCTTCTTGTAAATCTACATAAGCTCAACAGCTTTAGGCCAACACGGAGAGACATCCTCGGCAGAACTCTCAATCAGTTCCTCTAAAAAATTAAAGAAAAGAAAAAACAAGAAAGTTACAAATATGACCTACTCATTAATATCAGCTGTGAGACTGTTTAAGCTTATTGTAGACAAAATGGTATTAGCTTTAAGATACATTTTAGTGAAAATATATACAATTAAACACATTTTTTTATTTTATGATTCAGATAGATGAAGCAATTTAAACAACTTTTGTATATATTTCTATTATCTAATTTGCTTCATTTTCTTGGCATTCTTTGTTTAAAAGCATACCTAGGTAGGCTTAGGAGCAGCAATGCATTACTGGGAGCTAGCTGGTGATTGGTGGCTGCACATCTATGCCTCTTGATATTAACTTACCCAATGTGTTTAGATAGCACTCAGTCGTGCATTACTGATCCTTCAACTAAGAATACAAAGAGAATAAAGTAGAGACCAAGAGAATGAAGAAAAAATGATAATAGGAGTAAATTAGAAAGTTGCTTAAAACTGCATGCTCTATTTGAACCATGAAAGAAAAAAATTGCGTTCAGTATCCCTTTAAAAGTCTAGTTTTTTTTTTCTTTTAATTCCCTTGAATGTAGCTTTATTTTAGAGTAAGAAACACAGTATTCTGGAAGTTACATAGCATTCTGGAACTTGTAGTTAACTATTTCCCTCTCAGTATTGTGCCACAGCAGTTCTGGGCACTAATTCCCAGCATGCATTGTACAAGTGCTGGTGAGTGAGCTTCCTGGAAGGCAGAAAGTTTTGCATGAGGACACGCCCCTTCCTCCATGCTGTGCATTGTGTGATATGAGCCGTGTAGGGGGATTTCCACACCCACCAGCTTTTTAACAGCAGCAAAGAATAAGGTATCTCATTAATTCATTAATAACAATGTGATCTGAGTTAAAGGGGTATGAAACCCAAAAATGTTCTTTTGTGATTCAGACAGAGCACACCTTTTTTTTTAAAAAAAATCCAATTTACGTCTATTATCAAATTGTCTTAGTTCCTATGATATTCTGTGTTGAAGAGATTTCTAGGTAGGCATCTGGAGCACTACATGGCAGGGAATAGTGCTGCTATCTAGTGCTCTTACAAATGGATAACATTATTGCAAAACTGCTGCCATAAAGTGCTCCAGAAATGGGCTGGCTCCTAAGCATACGTCCCTGATTTTCAACAAAAGCTACCAAAAGAACAAAGAAAAATTGATAATGTAAGTAAATTAGAAATTTGTTTAAAATTGCATGCTCTATCTAAATCATGAAAGAAAAAAATTGGGTTTCATATCCCTTTAACTCTTTCTGTGCTCCTACTCACATACTGGAATAGTTTGTTAAAGGTTTTAGCAATAGCACAAATAGAGGATGTTTTATTGCATATTTTAGGTACTGTACTATTAGCAGCTTAAAGGGCCATAATACCCAAATGTTTAAACACTTGAAAGTGATGCAGCATAGCTATAAAAAGCTGACTAAAAAATATCACCTGAACATCTCTATGTAAAAAAGAAAGATATTTTACCTCAAAAGTTCCTCAGTAGCCACCTCCCATTGTAAAGGATTTCTAGGCAGCATTTTAGTGTGTCTGTCCTAGGACAGCTTAGTTAAGTCAAATCTCATGAGATCACAGTAAAAGAGTTCATGACCTCAGCACTGCTGATGCTGATTGGCTGCTGTTCATTTCTTCTTTCAGAACTTACTCTGCTGAGCTGAGGAGATTGTGAAGTAAAATATCTTCCTTTTTTACATAGAGATGCTCAGGGGATATTTTCCTGTCAGCTTTTTACAGTTATACTGCATCAGTTTCAAGTGATTTAGCATATGAGTATTATGTCCCTTTAAGTCTTTATCTGTATAGGTCAGTAATGGCTAACCTTGGCACCCCCAGATATTTTGAAACTACATATCCTGTGATGCTTAGAGACTCTGCAGTCTAGTTGAGCATCATGGGACATGTAGTTCCGAAACATCTGGGGTGATAAGGTTAGCCATCTCTGTTATAGGTTAACATATATTTGCTCTTTTGTGTTTAATTTTTATTATGTCTTTCTTCTTTATAACGGTATAGTGCAACTGATTAAATAAACAAAGCACTAAACAATAAATACAACTATATGCTCCGATTTTTATTTATAAGTTAGGAGTCTAGATATAGACATTCCTTTTATTTCACCCCCCAAAAAAAAAGTGTATTAAAGTTTAACATATAGTGACTATAAAATTTATAGTGTACTAGTAAACTAGGACTACTAGCATTCTGGGATAATTTCCAACCTCTGATATATGTGCGGGAATATTTCTGTGGACACCCATGAATCTATCCGAATAATGAACGAAAAAGTTGGTATTTCCATTCAACAAACATAAGGTAAACTACAAGACTTGCTGCCTTCAAAAATTCCTCACACTAATGTGCTTCAAAATCATACTTAGGTGCTTTAAAAGGGACAGTTAACATTTAATCTCACCATAAAAAAAAAGTTTAATCAAGGGAAATAATTATTGCAATATACTTTCACTCTACACAATGATTGGTTAGGAGCACATGTAAATGAGCTTGTGCTCTGATCTAATTGGCAACAGTAAAGTAAACCATGAAGATAAATTCAACCTGGCAATTCTGAAGATAGTTCCATGATTTTCGGAACATCATAAACTCTTCCAAAAAAAAAAACATGTTTTTTGCAATACACTGCTTGATTGCTGATATATGCCATGAGTTTAAAGGGATACTAAACCCAAATGTTATCTTGATTCAAATGGAGCATGCAATTTTAAGCAAATTATTAATGTACTCCTATTATTTTTTTTCTTTGTTCTCTTGGTATCTTTATTTGAAAAAGCAGAAATGAAAGCTTAGGAGCCAGCGCATTGTTGGTTCAGAACCCTGGATAGCGCTTGCTGATTGGTGGCTACACTTAGACACCAATCAGCAAGCAGTACCCAGATGCTGAACCTAAAATGGGCCGCCTCCTAAGCTTTCATTCCTGCTTTTCAAATAAAGATACCAAAAGAACAAAGAAAAAATGATAATAGGAGTAAATCAGACAGTCGCTTAAAATTGCAATTTTGACCTTTCTATCCTTTTAATACTGCAAACAATATATCTGCTACTTGGTGCCTGCACACATTTGTCTCTTGTGATTGGCTAAATAGATATTTTCAGCTTCCTGACAGTAGTGCAATGCTGTCCCTTCAGCAATGGATAACAAGAGAATGAAGAAAATTTGATAATAGATTTAAATTGGAAAGTTGTTTAAAATTGTATGTTCTATCTGAATCATAAAATAACATGTTGGGGTTTACTATCCCTTTAATATTTTAGACACTTTTATGTTCACTTTTAATTCTAGTATTCTCAGCTAAAAACCCTGTTCTAACACCCTGGCCAAGTAGAGCAAAATAAATCACTAAATTTACGCGCAAACAAGAGAATGAAATGAAACGTGCGGCCTGTGTATCCAGGGGCTCACATAAAGTATTGTGCCGTGTGCTGTACCAATGTACACTGACTGCAGACAAATCCCTTCCGTAGCTTGACAGTAAAGGCGACCTTGATAGACCATGTGACAATTCTACCAGGCAGAAACAATCGATCGCAGATGGGCGTCTGTAACTAAAAGAACACCGACATCGTTTTATTGGCATATATCAAATAGAGTGTCGTTTTTATAACATTTTCTTTTCACCGTATTCATTTTCGTTTCTGATTTACTTTTATAAAATAAGCAGTAAAGAAGAAGCCATCCCTAACAATAGTACACGCTCATTACGATTGGATATAAAGAAAAGATTGCGTTCCACACCTCGTTTTGATCGACGCGCGGTGTATTCTGGGATGTTAGCCTGGCATTCAAAAAAATCGCCCGCGGAAAACTAAAATGGCTGTGAGTTAGGGGGTTTGTGGGTTGAGCATGTCGACTGGTGTCACCGGGAGGATGGTAAGTCTGGTAATGTCACTAAATAAACCCATAACGATAGTAAAAAATACACTCATTATGTCAGCGTTGCTTGTGAGACTAAACAGACCTGCCCAGCTCACTTGCTAGCAATATTTCTGCCCTGTACCAGACGGAGGAGAATGTTTCTCATGTACTCACACACAGACATGACGAGTTTTTGTATTAATTGCTTTTATAGAACATAAATTATATGATGTCATTTATTAAAGCTTATAGGTTTAGGTAAAATCTGAGTTTAGCGTTCTAAATGATTTTTCTTAGTCATTCAGCATTATTTTACTGTTATGAGGGCTACTAACAGTACTACACTGTTTTCATCTTCAGGAACAAAAAGGGGAGCTTTATTGTGGGGTGTAAAATCCCTGTTTTCTCAATAGACTTTTCTCAGAGAGCACTTGCACTGCTCATTTACATGGATACATTGTATGAAACCCTAAGCCTACATATTTATATACATTTCTTCATGTTTTTGTACATGTGTAGTTATTTACTGTACTCAGTGGCTCTATCAGTACTTACTGTGTAGGCAAACAGTGCTGGGGAAATAAAATCCTCACAACTCACTGCATAGTCACAGGGACTGGCACACAATAATGCAGACTTTAAAGGGACATTGAACTCAATTTTTTCTTTTGTGATTCAGATAGAGCATGCAATTTTAAAAAAACTCTCTAATTTACTCCTATTAAATTTTCTTCATTCTCTTGGTATGTTTATTTGAAAAGCAAGAATGTAAGTTTAGGTGCCGGTGTTCTGTGAAGGGACTGAACTTTGTAAAAGAGCGAACCATGTCACTTCCTGTGACGTTTCATCATCTGTTGCACTCATTTTGCACCAAATGCCCATACGTGCCAGCGTCATCACATACCTGGCCGCATACGTCACGGTGAAACTATTTAGACTTGTGAAATTCTGAAACCTTTTTGTAGCGCATGAGTGGGCTTTTCGATCACGAATGGGGGTGGTTTATGGAACGATGTTTATTCAACACTGTGTGTGAATTATGGTGTGAAACAGAAATAAACGTATACTTATTTAAAAATATTTATTTATATGTAACCTCAAACATGGAACAATGTTTATTCGTCCCTGCATGATAAACAGCCACTTGGCTATCGCTACTGCATGTCGTATTTTAAAGTAAATATAAAATTAAGTGCTTTGAATGCACGCCTTCTTGTTTGTATGCGTTTGAGGTTATATATATATATATAAATAAATATTTTTAAATAAGTATACATTTATTTCTGTTTCACACCATAGTTCACATACAGTGTTGAATAAACATCGTTCCATAAATCCCCCCCATTTGTGATAGAAAAGCCCACGCATGCGCTATAGAAAGGTTTCAGAATTTCACAAGTCTAAATATTTTCACAGTGACGTATGTGATGACGCCATTAGGGGCAAAATGAGTGCAACAGCTGATGAAACGTCACAGGAAGTGACATGGTTCGCTCTTTTGAAAAGTCCGGTCCCTTACCAGAACACCAGCCCATTTTTGGTGAACAAACTGGGTTGTCCTCGCTGATTGGACAGCACCAATATCATGGTCTGAACCAACAAATTGCTGGCTCCTTAGATTCCTTTTCAAATAAAGATAGCAAGAGAACAAATTTTTTTTTAATAGGAGTAAATTAAAAAGTTGCTTAAAGGATTCCAAAACTTTTGTTTTTTGTTCATACCTGGACCACTGCTGCTGGTTTTCCTTTGTAAAATAAATCTACACATACATATCTGTGCATATTGTAGCATTATGTTTATAAGTGCTCTTCCATCTTACACAGTTGTTTAAAAGATTATTATATATACACACACACACTATATATATATATATATATATATATATATATATATATATATATATAGTGTGTGTATGTATAGATCTCTCTCTCTCTCTATATATATATAAATAAATGTGTGTATGTGTATATATATATATATATATATATATATATATATATATATATATATATATATATATAAGTGTGTGTGTGTATATATATATATATATATATATATATATATATATATATATATATATAAAATATGGAATAGAACAAGATCATGAAAATCATAGGCAGTAATCGTGATGCATCGCGATGCATCGTAGAATCGAATCGTATCGAATCGTTACGATGATAATCGTAATCGAATCGAATCGTGAGACAAGTGAAGATGCGCAGCTCTAATTTTCGATGCTGATGTCATCAATCCCCACCCTCCAATATGGGTTGTGCACGATAAGAATACATTTCCAACCGGATAGCGCTATCATGCATATAATTAAGTGACAATTTCGTCACCATGTGCATGCGTACTGTGATCCCTAAACTCGCGCATGCGTACTGCAACCCATGATCGTCCAAATCGTAAGCAAAATAAATGTTTAATTAATTATTTGTTTGTAATTAATGTAAATAGGGTATTAATGCTCGTTATTTGTAGGGAGATTCTCGCAGCTCACCGCTCTTACCTGCTCTGTACAGCTCCGTCATCCACTCTGCTATCGATACAGCGGGTCTGCTAGTTTGCTGAGAGTAACGTAAAGGTAGATTCAGCATATCGCGCATGGGCATCATCCGCTCTGCTATTGATACAGCGGGTCTGCGCATGCGCTTCACGGCAATAAGTCGCCATTTGTATAACCTGGGTTATCGGTCGGGATTAGACAATGCAAACGCATAGCCGGCGGTGGGTTTGGAAATAGTTTAATTTTACTAACAGGATTTCTACTAAACTGTAGTTATTTGAAACAGTATGTACATTACAAAATGATGTAAAATTTATACATTTTGCAATTGCATATAACTTTTTTTGTGGGTTTAGTGTCCCTTTAAAATTACATGCTCTATCTGAATCATGAAAGAAAAAATTTGGGTTCAGTGTCCCTTTTAATGGGACAACTCAAGCACCACGGTCTTAACCCCTTAATGACAACTGACGAACCAGGTACGTCATGCATTAACAAGCAGTTAATGACAATAGACGTACCTGGTACGTCAGTTGTCTAACAGAGTGCTGGAAGCGATTGCGATCGCTTCCAGCAGCTCTGAGGGTATTGCAGTGATGCCTCGATATGGAAGCATCCTGCAATACCCCTTTACAAGCCTCCAATGCAGAGAGAGCCACTCTGTGGCCCTCTCTGCACCGGAGCGTCGTTGGC
Organism: Bombina bombina; assembly: GCF_027579735.1. NCBI lineage: Eukaryota > Metazoa > Chordata > Amphibia > Anura > Bombinatoridae > Bombina > Bombina bombina. Next base: position 98,193,560 of record NC_069508.1, on the reverse strand, counting down.
GGGTGGGCGGCCTGCAATGGGCCTGTAATCATGTGGAGGGAGCCGGGGGTGCACGGGGCGGGAGCGGGTGGGAACTGCTACACTACAGAAACATTAAATAATAAATTGGGTGGAATTTTAATTTATTAAGCAATCAAAGGGTTCTGGGAGGGGAGTGGGGGGGTAGCTACACTACAGAAAAGGCCAAAAAATGAAAGCATAATTTTTTTTTTTTTTTACTAAACTGGGTACTGGCAGACAGCTGCCAGTACCCAAGATGGCGCCCATTAGGCTAGAAGGGGAGGGTTAGAGAACCATACCATTTTAGTACTGGCAGACTTTCAGCCAGTACTTAAGATGGCGGGAACAATTGTGGGGTGGGGGAGGGAAGAGAGCTGTTTGGGAAGGATCAGGGGGTCTGATGTTTCAGGTGGGAGGCTGATCTCTACACTAAAGCTTAAATTAACCCTGCAAACTCCCAACAATCTACCTAATTAACCCCTTTACTGCTAGCCATAATACACGTGTGATGCGCAGCGGCATTTAGCGGCCTTCTAATTATCAAAAAGCAACACCAAAGCCATATATGTCTGCTATTTCTGAACAAAGGGGATCCCAGAGAAGCATTTACAACTATTTGTGCCATAATTGCACAAGCTGTTTGTAAATAATTTTAGTGAGAAACCTAAAGTTTGTGAAAAAGGAAACTATTTATTTTTATTTGATTGCATTTGGCGGTGAAATGGTGGCATGAAATATACCAAAATGGGCCTAGATCAATACTTTGGGATGTCTTCTAAAAAAATATATATACATGTCAAGGGATATTCAGGTATTCCTGACAGATATCAGTGTCCCAATGTAACTAGCGCTAATTTTTTTTTAAAAAAGTGGTTTGGAAATAGCAAAGTGCTACTTGTATTTATGGCCCTGTAACTTGCACTAAAATCAAAGAACATGTAAACATTGGGTATTTCTAAACTCAGGACAAAATTTAGAAACCATTTAGCATGGGTGTTTTTTTGGTGGTTGCAGATGTGTAACAGATTTTGGGGCTAAAAGTTAGAAAAAGTGGGGGGGTTTTCCATTTTTTCTTCATATTTTAGAATTTTTTTTATAGTAAATTATAAGATATGATGAAAATAATGGTATCTTTAGAAAGTCCATTTAATGGCGAGAAAAACGCTATATAATGTGTGGGTACAGTAAATGAATAAGAGGAAAATTACAGCTAAACACAAACACCGCAAAAATGTAAAAATAGCCTTTGTCCCAAACGGACAGAAAATGGAAAAGTACTGTTGTCATTAAGGGGTTAAAGGGACACTAAACCCAACTTTTTTCTTTTATGATTCAGATAGAACAAGCAATTTTAAGCTACTTTCTAATTTACTCCTATTATCAAATTTTCTTTGTTCTCTTGCTATCTTTATATAAAAAGCAGAAATGTGATGCATAGGAGCCATCCCATTTTTGTTTGAGAACCTGGGTTATGCTTGCTTATTGGTGGGTAAATGTAAGCCTCCAGTAAGCAAGCGCTATCCATGGTGCTGAACCTAAAATGGGCTGGCTGCTAGGATTTAAATTCCTGCTTTTAAAATAAATATAACAAGAGAACAAAGAAAAAATGATAATAGGAGTAAATTAGAAAGTTGCTTCAAATGTCATGCTCTCTGAATCATGAAAGAAAATAATTTGGGTTCAGTGTCCCTTTAAAGGGACATTATACACTAGATTTTTCTTTAATTTCATAAATGTTTTGTAGATAATCCATTTATATAGCCCATACAGGTGGGTTTTTTGTGTTCTAAAAATGTATAGTTTTTGCTTATTTTTAAAAAAAAAAAACATTGTGCCGATTTTCAAACTCCTAACCAAGCCCCAAAGTTTTAGAAGTATACTGATATATACCTTCTCCAGCTAGCTCCTGTTTGTGTAAAGCAGGGCTCGACAAACCCAGGAGCCTGGGAGCCACTGGCTCCTAGAATTTTACCCCTGGCTCCTAACTTTTTGGGTTATTCTCCATAGAACTATTTACAAATACCACTGACTGGCTCCTAAAAGTGTACCTGGCTCCTATATTGTAAACAGATTTGACAACCCCCTGGTGTAAAGGGTCTTTTCATATGCAAGGGGGGGGGGGGGGGTCTGCTTTCAGTCAACCTAATCAAAAGTGCTAAACTGGGGTTTTCTAAGTAAGTTTTTTTTTTTTAAAAGGTTTTATACAGGATTTTGAAACCAGCATCTGTGCATATTGTTCTTTATAGTAGTGTCTGTTATATGCAGTTATATGAAAATTGGTGTATACTGTCCCTTTAAATGAACAGATCACAGAATTTGCACACCCTCAGTCTTTAAAGGGACACTGAACCAAAAAAATTCTATCATGATTCAAGTAGAGTATACAATTTTAAACATTCCAGTTTACTTCTATTTAATTTGCTTCTTTCTTTAGATATCCTTTGTTGTAGAAATAGCAATGCAAATGTGTGAGCCAATCATACAAGGCATCTATGTGCAGCAATCAATCAGCAGCTACTGAGCCTATCTAGATATGCTTTTCAGCAAAGTATATTAAGAGAATGAAGCAAATTAGATAATAAAAGTAAATTAGAAAGTTGTTTAAAATTGCACGCTTTTCTAAATCATAATAGGAAAAAAAATGGTTTTTCTTGTCCCTTTTAAGGGTCAGATCACAGTATGTGCGTGCACACACAGCGCAGTCTTAACGGGACACAATCTTAAAGTGATGATAAATTCACCAGCATAAAATCACATATAATGAAAGCTCTTGTTTTAACTAGCATATCCACTTTTAATAATGAACGTTTTTGTCGGGCTCCATTACCTGATTTAAAGCAGCCTCTCAACGATTTTCTCTTAGGTGTTTTTGACTGGCAGGTCTTTCAGCCAGTCAGAGCCTCACCATGCGCCCTTTTAAAAGTAATAGTAAATTAATCACAGCACGCGCCCGTGCTTGTAACTCAGACTGCAAGATGAACTGCGCAACTCGCTTTGCTATTTGTGCAACAGAAACGGTGAGGCTGCTTCATTAAACAGTAAGCAGTCTCACTGTTTCTGTTGCACAAAGTGGATTTGACTTTAGTATGTAAAAAGCATATCTATATGCTAGTTAGGACAAGCGCTTTCATTATATGTGATTTTATGCTGCCAAATTTACCATCACTTTAAAAGGACAGACACTCGCACAATGAATGTACAACTCACCCCACTCTGTCATAAAGGGACAAGCGCACACAGCCTTAAAGAGAAGTTTAAATACATTATAATTTAGAATGCTTAACTAAGATTTTACTAACAACCTTGCAAAGGGGTTACGCACCTTTACTTTGGAACCACAGAGGATTGCTGTTTGGAATTGGCAAGCTAATTAGCAGCAGTTGCACAACCTAGGTGGACAATTCTTACGGCTAATTGGCTTGTCAACCGTTTCTGACTGGGCCCAGCAGTTCTTTAACTTTGTGGGTTTAAGCACCTATCAATGTGTAGGGTATTGAGTGCTAAAATTATGTTCTAACAAATTAGAGCATGTCGTTTTTGGACTTTAATGACCCTTTTAAAACCATTTAAAGGGATTTTACTTTCATGATTCAGAGCGTGCTATTTTTACCCCTTCATGACGTCAGGGTGTTCTATGCCGACCTAATAGCACTGGGCATTAACGCTGGTAGGACGGCATGGAACATCCTACTATATATGATGTTCTGCAGCTTCCCCCTTTGCATAGGCAGTCCCCCGTGACCTGATCCCGGCCTTGACAATCGCGTGATATAATTTTTACTAATAGTGTTTACTATTATCAAATGTACTCTTTTCACTTGGTATCTTTTTATTGAAAAGCAGGTAGGGTGGTGTAGGAGTGTGCGTGTGACTGAAGTTTTATAACGGTTATACATTTGCAAGAACAGTAAGTAGGTAGCGGCGTGTTTCATGTCATTTACTGCTTCAGAAACATGCACAATACCTATCTAGATAGCTTTTTAACAAAGAATACAAGAAAGTAAATTGTATAATAGCAATCAATGAAAACTTTTTTTCGTTTGTTTTAAATTCTATGCTCTGTCTAAATCATAAATTTAAACTTTTGAGTTTAATGTCCCTTTAAGGGCCTCTCATGCCTTTAAATGGTTGGTGACAAACTACATTACCCAATGTAAAGCACTTATTAGACTTACAGCATGGTTTTAACAAGAGAGTGCCAATTTGTCTACCTTATAGTGTGCTACAGACTTCTCTCCAACTGCATACATCCACTTGCTGCTAATAAGCAGATCTGGTTGATTTGCTGTCTTGGTGAAAGGTCCACTGTTGAACCCCATTATTATAAAGTTTGCTCAATGTAAGGAATAAGTTCACAATCTACCCTCCAATGCTTACTTCTCTAGTCATAATCTATAACAGTGGGTTCTTTAAAATCCATTTTATGTTTGTGCACAGGCTATGCAAACTCCCACAGATGGAACTCCTACTTCTAAAGGAGGGTCAACCTCAAGACGTAGAGTCCATTTTCAGAGTACAGGGTTTCCACTAAGAGGTTTAACTTCTGCGCGAAGGCATACACCATTTCGTCAAGCTCCATCAAAGAGAAGGATACCCCAGAACAAATCTGTGGAGGTAAGTTACTACTTGAATGAAAAATAGATTGCTTGTGTAGACTTTTTAATAATTAGCCTTATGAAATTATTGAAACATTTTTATATATATATATATATATATATATATATTTAAGGGAGGGGCTACCACTCCAGAAATCCTGTGACAATAGATTACACAAAGGGTACAAATGGATTAGTCAGATGGGTGTCTGTTTCAGGAGTAATATCTCAGTTGATCAAAACTTGGCTAATTGACATTCTCTCTCATATGGGCCAGTTCTATTGAATACCGCAATTAGGCATGGCTCCTTCTATAATGCGCATCACTTTACAAACCCACTGTACCATGGCAACTCAAAAATTGGACCTTTGCACCCATTTGTCTTCTGCCATACTACCTTTTTAAAGTAACATTAAAGGACCAGTTAACCTAGCAAATAATGTTATATAATTCTGCACATAGTATAGAATTATATAACATTAGCTTAGCGCCAGATTTCTAAAGTGAAGGGTTAAACGGATATCTCGCAAAGAAAACGGAACACCGTTCCTGGCTCTACTGAGCGGGTCTGTTTTCTTCTAAGTGTACCTGGGCACGCTGTCTAATCACAGCGGGCCTGATTGCGCTATTAAACTCAATGTAGCTCGCTCACGCTACCAGAGCGGGAGCAAGCTACATTGAGTTTAATAGTGTGATAGGGCGCGCTTTGACTAGACAGCGTGCCCGCAATGCGCTTTGGAGAAGAAAACAGACCCGCTCAGTAGAGCCAAGGGCGGTGTTCCGTTTTCTTTGCGAGATATCTGTTTAACCCTTCACTTTAGAAATCTGGCGCTAAGCTAATGTTCTATAATTCTACACACTGCAGAATTATATAACATTATTTGCTAGGTTTACTGGCCCTTTAAATGCTTTGAAATGGTTAATATAAAGTGATAAACTATAGTGCTATAATAGTATAGTCTAAGCCCATTGGACTGTGTATGAGAGTGCTATGACCAAAAAGGTCCCTACATCAATGGATTAACTAGCATTGATATGCTTATTAAAGATACTGGGTCAATCCGGTTCTCTTATAGGTAATGTTCTATTACATGGTACCGGATTCTAATCGGTTTGTAGTAAACCAACTTTCAAAGTAATTTAAGCAATGGGATAACTAGTATGCTCCACTAATCACATAGGATTTATTGATTTGTGCAATAAAAATTGAATATTTTTTAATATTAGCTTAATGTTGTCTAAAATGTTAACCAGGTACTGCACCCAATAGAAAGGTCCTGGGGAGAACACTGAAATTTAAAAAAAAAAAAGTTATGTTTTGATCATCATTTGAAATAGCTGTTTCCTGATGAAGCCTCCGCTAGCAACTTAAGTACAGAAGTACTCACTACTACAGAAAGCTATAAACAAGAGATAGCAGCAGAGCCCTAGCCAAAGGATGTTCCTGAATCAACTTTAAATACAGTGAACCCTTATCTGCTGCTTGCCTGAGCACACTGTCCCTTTTAGAGCAGGCATAAGTTTGTGCTCTTTGGTTGCTGTTGCTCTTTGACTTGCGAGCTACATAATTGCAGAGTGTGCTTTTAAACATGTGCAACTTTATTACAGTGCTGGCAAAATGACGGTGGTGGTGTTATGTCTTCTATAATGTGTGTATCTAGCAGTTAACGATGCTAGTTAAAAATAGTTAAGCGCTAAAAGCACGGGTTAAATATACTTTAAAGTGTTATCTAACTTATAAGGTTATATCTAGCTTATAGCTAGTATTATTATTAATATATAAAAACGATTATAGAAAGATGTTCACACCATTTAGTGTAGAGAGAGGGTGTAGTATAACAATTAATATGTGTAATAAAATAGAATATGTAACCAATTTAAAAAGGTAAATAATGTGTTGGAATAAAAAAAAAATGTATCAAAGTGAATACCATCCAAATAAGCAAAAGTGGCAATTTAATAAAATACAAACAAATTACATCCACTATAGCATATAAAATAAAGTAAAAGGGACGTCTCCCTTATAGCAACATAGCCAATATTAGCCGAGTTAAAACACAGCAGATAATTTTTACTTGCGCTTTAAAAGGTGAAGCAAAGCCTTGGCCTTAGGCTATAGAAATATCTTGACATATGAAAGAAAATGCGATTTTGCACTTTTCAATAAAGTGCAAACATCGCATTTTCTTTCATATGTCAAGATATTTCTATAGCCTAAGGCCAAGGCTTTGCTTCACCTTTTAAAGCGCAAGTACAAATTATCTGCTATGTTTTAACTCGGCTAATATTAGCTATGTTGCTATAAGGGAGACGTCCCTTTTACTTTATTTTATATGCTATAGTGGATGTAATTTGTTTGTATTTTATTAAATTGCCACTTTTGCTTATTTGGATGGTATTCACTTTGATACATTTTTTTTTATTCCAACACATTATTTACCTTTTTAAATTGGTTACATATTCTTTGACTTATATATGCTATTTTATTACACATATTAATTGTTATACTACACCCTTTCTCTACACTAATGGTGTGAACATCTTTCTATAATCGTTTTTATATATTATTAATACTAGCTATAAGCTAGATATAACCTTATTAGATAACACTCTATATATAACACTTTAAAGTATATTTAACCTGTGCTTTTAGCGCTTAACTATTTTTAACTAGCATTGTGTATATTTAGGTTTCCAGGAGGGGAAAGTACTAGTTAAGCAGGGTTCTTGTATCCTCTAAGCGCTTCTACTTTCCTTTTTTTATATCTATCAATTAACCCCAGACAAGCCTGGGTGCAAAGCCCATAGGGAAAATTACATAAGTGTGGCACTCTTGCAAGCAAAAATGGAAGTGTTTTGGAATGAGCCAACTGTCCTGATCATCTTGCTTAAATATGGTTTACAGTGACTCCAGTGCAGAGCCCTCTACCCTTTTTCTTTTATGTAAATGTATTCTGATTATTGTATTTTGCAATACTTTGTTACTGTACAGTATGTTGATGCTTTATAAATAAAAAAAATGTTTAATACATATAATTTTTCCACCCCAATGACTTAAGGAAAATGTTGATCCATCGAAAATTGGTCTCTTACTACGCAAGCAGTGGCGCCTGTACAGTGTGACCCCATTGCACAAGTTTTCAGATACTAACCTGAAAGATTATGCCAGGCTTCTTACTGCCCACATTGCTGCTGAAAAGCAGAAAGGACTTGCTGTTGAGGTGGGCTTGGAAATGAATCTGAAAGTTGCTTTTTCCAGTCTTCCATGGCTCAAAGGAAGAGACAGAGATCCTGGTGGAATTCTTATTCAAGTAAGTAAACAGTTTAATTTTTACGTTACTGTCCCTTTAAAACACAATTTAACAGTCATGGTCTAGATGGAACATGCAATTTTTTTAACCCTTTGAGTGCTAAGCACTTTCCCACCTGGGTGCTAAGATTTTTTTATTTTTCCAGACCCCCAAGACTTACACTGTTTGTCAGGTTAGGCGATTAACTTTCCAATGGTGGGTCTTGGGGGTCTGTAGATGCTTAGATGCCTGAGATACAGGCTTCTAAGCAGCATGCCCCCTGCTCTTATACTTAACGTTGCGTATAAATAAAGTTGCACAGTGACGTCATCAAGTTATTGCGCGTGACGTCATCACGCAAAACAGGAAGCCCCAGCAAAGCCTGTCACTCTACAGGCACGATCGCCGGGGTAGGAGCAGATGGGAGCCCCCAGATCAGGGAGAGTGCTAGTGACGCCTCTGAGCCATCATTAGCACCAGAGTGGGAAACTCTGACGGCTCAGAGCCGTCATTAGCACTCAAAGGGTTAAACAACTTTTTTCTAATTTACTTCTATTATCAAATTTGCTTTGTTGTCTTGGTATTTTATGAATAGTAAACATAGTATAATTTAGAACAGTGTATAATTTAGAATCTAGGGAGCGCCTCAAATTGGGCTGGGATATATGCACATAAAACGTTGATGGGTATTTAGAAAAATGTCACAGGTTTATTCATACAAACACGATAAAAACAATTAAAAATGTAAAAAATATATGAAATTGCGATCGAAGTGAGTTGGAATTACTCAACTTATTAGATATATATCCTCTTATACATTGACTTTTATGGTATCAGACAGGATGGTGATACACGAGTGTAAAAGAATAAAAAGTATAGAGAATATAAAAAAGTCCTTCATGGATCCATGAGTACAGTAAAAAATATATGAATAAAACCATATAGCAGGTATAGAAATACAATCTTCAAAAATTATCAAAAATTAAGATACTAAAAACATACAATACAATATAGTTAACGATTCCTAAATATAATAATGTAAACAGTGTGTAGTGTCTCCTATGTGTATTAGACAATCCCTGATATTAGGGTAAATAGTTCCAAGATTCTTTGGGGGCAATTCTGCCCTATGGCGAGTCGATCCTAAGGGGTATAGCTGTGAAGGTGTCCAAGAAGTTTGACTTAGTGAAGGGTGATGTAAAATGTAAAAATGTGGAAAAAAAACAAATAGAAAAATGTCCTAGTGCTGTGATCAATGGCAATAAAACTCAGATCCAAAAAAATTTGTGACAAAAATAAGTGGGAAGTAGAAAAAAGTAAAAGAATAATCGTTTTAATGTCCCAATTCCAAAATCCAAAAAGATTTATAATAAAAAATCCAAATAGAAACGAAAAAGATTCCCAGTGTACCTGTGGAATATAAAACAAAAACAAATAGTGCAATAACGTTTAGGAAATCCTTAGTATAAATGAAATGAGGCTTACCATCAATAGCCAACGCGTTTCGGCCCTTCCTTGGGCCTTTTTCAAGACTGTTCAAGAATACATTTTTCTATTTGTTTTTTTTCCACATTTTTACATTTTACATCACCCTTCACTAAGTCAAACTTCTTGGACACCTTCACAGCTATACCCCTTAGGATCGACTCACCATAGGGCAGAATTGGCCCCAAAGAATCTTGGAACTATTTACCCTAATATCAGGGATTGTCTAATACACATAGGAGACACTACACACTGTTTACATTATTATATTTAGGAATCGTTAACTATATTGTATTGTATGTTTTTAGTATCTTAGTTTTTTATAATTTTTGAAGATTGTATTTCTATACCTGCTATATGGTTTTATTCATATATTTTTTACTGTACTCATGGATCCATGAAGGACTTTTTTATATTTTTTATATTCTCTATACTTTTTATTCTTTTACACTCGTGTATCACCATCCTGTCTGATACCATAAAAGTCAATGTATAAGAGGATATATATCTAATAAGTTGAGTAATTCCAACTCACTTCGATCGCAATTTCATATATTTTTTACATTTTTAATTGTTTTTATCGTGTTTGTATGAATAAACCTGTGAAATTTTTCTAAATACCCATCAACGTTTTATGTGCATATATCCCAGCCCAATTTGAGGCGCTCCCTAGATTCTAAATTATACACTGTTCAATATCTATAGACAAACTAGGTGTCTTATTTTTTTTCTGGGGAGCTAGTTGGATATAGAGGAGACGCTGTGAGGAACACAACCTAGAATAGTAAACATAGGGCTCATGGGACTTCAGGAGAGTGCACGGGCTTTTAGCCATCTATAGAAGTAGTGTTTGCAACATTGTTTTTTAAAGATGATAAAAATACTTCTGCCATAGACTCCTGAAGTCCTATGAGCCCTCATAGTTTTACGCTTCAACAAGGTATTCCAAGAGAACAAAACAAATTTGATAACAGAAGTAAATTGGAAAGCTGTTTAAAATTTCATGCTCTATCCGAATCATGAAAGTGTAATTTTGATTTTACTGTCCCTTTATAAGATTCCAACATATGACAAAGCTACATTACCTAACTGAAGATTTTATTAATTTAAAGGGACATTATACACCAAAATTTGTATGTGTTTAATGGTTAATGTTATGCTTGTCAGTAATACAGTGAAGTAATTAAGCGTTTGTATATATTTTATAGTTATAAAGATGCATTTTTTTTTTACATACTTTTCCAAACCCAAGCTGCTAGTTTAGAAACCGATCGTCTACCCTGGCTTCCCCCTCCTCTAAGGCGCTCGCTCCTGTGTCTCTGTACAATCTTCTTGAGCTTCGCATGTGGGCATTGCCAAAATGTCATCAGCTTAGCGCTTACATGAGCCGGGCATTAATGTGCAAAAATAAAAGGCCAAACATTATCTGGCGAAATAAAATGGAATTTGCAGATTGTTTGTATGAGTTGCAAACCTATACAATGTGGTCCCTTAGTGAGCAGCCCTTATACGTTACAGCAATATCACTAGGAGCTTTTATACTAAGTAGCATATCTAGTAGTGTATATATGGCGGCGCAGTTAAAAAAAAAAAACAGACGACAAAACGCCACGGTACTGTAATTTTTATTTGATTTTTTTTATAAAAAAAAATGGACCATCACCAATAATTAAATGTGCATGTGCAAAACGGGTGCCGTGCACGGCAGTCCCGCAGCGTGCATTATTAAAAAAAAAAAAGGGAGATTTATTTACTAATTTAAATATCCGTCCTGATTGGTCAGGAGGTGCTGGGAAGGCTCTAACCTACAGTGAGTTTGCTCTGCCCTTTTGTGAAGGCGGAGCATTATGCCGTCAAGCACCGGATGAAACAGAGTTGAAATTGTATAATTATATCTAAGTGCATAATATATTTATATTAGGGTAGAAGATATACTTATTTAAAGTACACGATTTCATTAACACTTAGAATTTTTCCCGCATAATGGCCCTTTAAAGGGACAGTTAAGTCCAATTTAAATGGATTGAATAGAGAATGCGATTTTAAACTACTTCCCATTTTTACTTCTGTGAGCAATTTTGCTTAATTTTCTTTTGTTAAAGATTAATCTTTGGTTGAGCTTTGACGCGTGCAAGAGTCAACTGTGTAACCTTGTTTTAAACACTGTTGCCAGATGGCAAAAGGAAACGTGCCTGCTCCTGAGCTCACCTAGGATTACTATTTATTTAAAGGGACATGAAACCAATTTTTTCCCTCTCCATGATTCAGATAGAGTATGCAATTTTAAACCACTTTCTTTACTTCTATTTGTCTTTGTGCTTTTGGTATCTTTTGTTGAAAGGCATGGATGTATGCTTAGGAGCCGGCCCATTTCTGGAGCACTATATGGCAGCATTATTGAAAGAATGTTATTCATTTGCAAGAGCAGTAGATAGCAGCACTGTTTCCTGCTATGAAGTACTCCAGATGCCTACCCAGGTATCTCCTCAACACAGAATATCATGGGAACTAAGCAAATGTCATAATAGAAGTAAATTGGAAACTTTATTTTTTATTTTATGTTTTGTCTTAATCACAATACTATTTTTTTTTTTTTTATTTTTTTTTTTTTTTTTTTTTATATTTTTTTTTTTTTTAAAAGGTTTCATATCATTTTTATAAAGAATACCAAGAGAACCAAGCAAAATCATTTTAGTACATTGTAAAGTTATTTCAAATTGCCTTCTGTGTCTGAAATAAGAATTTTTTTTTTTATTTTTTTTTAAATGGACTTTGATCAAAAAAAGTTGAGTGTCAGTTGGTGACTTTTGTATATCTGGTTGTGCTCCAAGTGACCCCAGGATCCTGTAATGGTTTTTAATTTCCACAAAAACTATGGAGGTGTCTTTTTTAGCTCTTCTCATCTGACATCCTAAACTGCTTATGTGCATTAACCCTGTCTGCAAATAAAAATACTTTAAGAGATGAGATCTGTGTGTATTTGCAGTATTGGGAGCAAATCAAGTGTGATCACTAGAGG